>NC_052512.1:31619423-31710347 GCF_014356525.2 Nilaparvata lugens
TGGAAGATTTCAAAAGTTATTATGCATAGTGTTTATTGGAAAGCGCTACACTAATGTGAGTAGAAGCTAATAGATTTTATTTATAAAATACTGACTGCTATGTCGTAATTAATTGTTCAGAAGTGACTATTTAACAAGCAGTTCGTAATGGAATCAAAACATTGAAGAGTTTATTGGAATTGTATTTAAAAATAAATAAAAATTCAAATTGAAAAAAATATATATATTATGTACATAGCTTCTGTGATACGGAGGTTTATTGGAGCAATAAATATAATCCTTGAATATAAAAATATCAGTAATTAATGATTGGAGAGAATTTGTAACAAACAAAATTCATGACAAAGTTAGGAGAATCATCCACTATTGAACAAATTGTGGTGTGAGAACAGTAAAAGATATTGTGATTACGTAGATAGGAATTTGAAAATATTTAAAAGATTACTTGAGAGTGATATTTATAGTACATGAATAGTACAATAATAGAAGAGATTAGAATAATAAATGTGAGTGAAAAGGTAACAAGAGAATATTGTTCATCTCTTGCTGTGAAACAAATACAGTCGTGCTAAAACATGGGATTTATGAATGCATAAATGAAATATTACCACAAAATAAGATATTCATGGGTTAGGAAATCTTCTTGTTTTGATAGGATTATAGGAGGTCATGGCTAAGAAAACTATGAATGTGGCCATCTATATGTAAATCATTTTCGGTTAACCTTCAAACCCTCCAAGTGATCTACATGAAAATCGTAGTTTAGACAGTATTACCACACAAGAATCTCCAGTTGAGTGATTGCGTAAAATTAATAGACAAATTTCAAAAATTCTAGCTTTGTAAGCTCAAACTGTGAGGAGGAAGACTTGGATAACAATCCCATATTTAGGCTTTGTTCTGATAAGATAGGTAGGGAATTGAAGAGGAATGGATTTCATGTTGCTTTCAAGACCAAACCAATTTAACTAGTCTATTTAGCTGGAGTGAAGACAAAATTGATATTGAGATAAAAGCGGGGTGTCATTCAATAAATGGAACTGAGTTTTTGGGTCTGGAGCTGCAGTCCAATCTAAAGTGGGGAACTGAAATTAAAAGCCTTAGAAAAAATTTGTCCCATGCACATTTGCTTTGACGACTTTGAGGAATATTTCCAACAAAAAACAGCTCATGCGGTCTTCATGTCCCAAGTTCTTTATAGTGTGATATTTTGGGGAGGCACCATAGGATATCTGAATACAATATTTATAACACAAAAGAAGCGCTGCGAATAATTGAAGGTATTAGCGTGAGGCACTCATGCAAACCCGTATTTAGAAGATTGGGTCTGCTTTCATTGTATTTTTTGAGATTGCTGTGTATGCACATAGAAATAAGGATACTTAGGGCCGTGTCTGAGCTCGGGATTTGTCTCTGTCTTGTTTGAATTTGCTAACTTGTTGCTTAGTTGTCGAAATTAAAGCAATTTTCGTGCATTTTTCAAATGCAGTTTCAATTTCATGTCGAAAAGGCTAATTGAATGAAGAAGACTAAGAAATTGTCAAAAAACCACTGATTTATTGATAATTAGAAAGACCGGTTTCGGTTATTAGACCATTGTCAATCTCTGATAAACTAAAACTAAATACAAGAGCAGCAGAATTTATACTAGTAGGCGAGTACTGCTATTGGTCGAGGGCATGAACGCCTGCCATTGGCCTAGCTAGACAGTCTCCTCTCCCTCAACGGTGTGACAAAATGGCGGCTTAAGCAACAGAATCGCAATGATAATAAAATTTACTTTTAGTAAATTAGTTTAGTACTTTAGTTTAGATTAGTACTTTTAGTTCTACACTTTGAACAGCTGGAGTTGGAGAATTGGCTTTCCAAAACGAGGCATAGTCGCAGTTTTACTTTCCTTGCCCTATTACCATAAGGAAAGTATTGCTTTCCGAAAAAAATTAAGGTACCCCAATTTCTATACGTTTCAAGGTCCCCTGAGTCCAAAAAACTGGTTTTTGGGTATTGGTCTGTATGTGTGTGTGTGTGTGTGTGTGTGTGTGTGTGTGTGTGTGTGTGTGTGTGTGTGTGTGTGTGTGTATGAGTGTATGTGCGTCAGTGTACACGATATTTCATCTCCCAATTAACGGAATGACTTGAAATTTGGAACTTAAGGTCCTTTCACTATAAGGATCCGACACGAATAATTTCGATCAAATGCAATTCAAGATGGCGGCTAAAATGGCGAAAATGTTGTCAAAAGCAGAGTTTTTCGTGATTTTCTCGGAAACGGCTCCAACGATTTTGATCAAATTCATACCTAAAATAGTCATCGATAAGCTCTATCAACTGCCACAAGTCCCATATCTGTAAAAATGTCAGGAGCTTCGCCCCATCAATGCAGATAGATTCCCAATTATCAGGCTTCAGATACAATTGAAACAAAAAAAAAATCAAGTGGAGTAGATTGAGCATGAAAATTTCTACAATTAATGTTCAGTAACATTTTCACCTAAAATTGAAAATCAATTGCAAATTCGAGAAAATGTGATTATTCAATTGCAAATTATTGTTGATTCTATTAAATCATTCACTATGAAGAGATAGCAGACCTCATGTGTGTCTCCAGCGTTATTGCCCTTTCACCAGCTGGCTCAAATCTTTGAATAGTAGACTTGAGATGCGCGGGAACACTAGCGTCAGGTGATCAATTTTCATAATGGCAAGGAAAGTTGTATGAGTGCGCCACACCAGATTTTTATGATAATCTTCATTTTCTCATTTATATAATATTGGAAACGGTTTTCCTTGACGAAATAAAACATTCTTAAATAATTCAAAATAGCTGAAACTTTACACTATTTCCTCCTTATTTTTTTATTTTGTGTTCAAATTACTAGTTTTTCAAAATTTAATTTAAACGTGGAGGACTGCGACAAAGCCCCGTTTCGGAAAGCCAATTTTCTGACTCCAGCTGTTTAAAGACTAGAACTTGCTAAATCCCGAGCTCGTTAACCGGCCCTTAATGTTCTAGAATATTGTTAGGGATTTTGGTGAGTATAGTGAGTGGTTTGCTGACCTATCGATGATGAGATGGGGCACGTAGCGGCGGGTGAACGCCGTGCCGACGGCCAGCAGACTGTTGGTGCGGCCCTGCGCCGATTTCTCAGAGATTCCGTCGATTGCTTCATACAGCTTCTCCTCGAACAGATCCTCCTGCGATGGCTCGTCCCCCGCCAGTTCATCGCCAAAGTTACCACCTACACAATAAATACATGCATAAATAATTGACCGAGCCAAGTGAGGTCTAATGATAATACTGACGGTGATGCTCACATAAGCTCTAAGGCCGGTTACAGAGCTCGACCGACCGTCAGTGCGTACGTCAGTCGCGCTTGTCTTTTCCATAGATATTCCATGTATCCGTACAGAGCAGGACTGACGGCACGCATGCGCACGGTCGGAACCATGCGTTTTACACTGCGTACGAAGACCATCGGTCGAGCTCGTGCACATCCGTTCCATCGGTCAACTGACGCGCTATTGAAACAAATAGAAGCTCTCAGAGCTGTACTGATCAGTAGCCCGATCGCAACATAACCAATGTGCTGACACCTCTGCCCGACAATCAGCTGATATTGAATTGAATAGCATAATGAATGAATTCAATTAATAGTGTCATATTTTAATTTAGATTTTTTCTATACATTTCTTCAATCATTTCTATATTTTTTACTGAAAAAGTCATATATTATTGATATTATCTACATTTATTTGATCCGTAGCTTAAAGTGACTGCAAGTATTCCCAATGGTGATACAAGCTCGAAATAACTCATCAAAACTTCTGATGGACATTCTGAGGTAGTTAAAAAATGTATCTTCACCCCAAGCAATGATATATATAATGGTACTAAATTCCCTTTGAAAATCTCTTTGGGCGACCATCGGGTGAACTTGATATCTACGTCTTTTAATGTTTCGTTTACGAAGATAAAAAGCTGCAATTGAACAATCTGTAAAAGCGTCCATTTTGTGAGTCAGAAAAACTGATGTATGGTCAGGATGGTGCATACGCACTGACGGTCGGTCGAGCTCTGAATGTGTAAAACCGATTCATCGATGCGTACGGTCAGGATGGTACATACGCACTGACGGTCGGTCGAGTTCTGTAACCGGCCTAAGGCTTGTGCGTGGGTAATGAGAGAGAGGGATGATGATGAGAGATGACGACTACTTTTGGGTAGTCGGTACCGACGGCTTATCGCCTCCTCCGAAATACGGGATTCAAGGTCTAAGATTTAAGTTGACGGTTTTTCATTTATCTCTATGTATATATATATATATATATATAATATATATATATATATATAATATGAATTAAAACAGGAGACACAAGACATAAATAGATTGAAAACACTTAAAAGCTTACATGTGTCTCCTGTTTTAATTAGACTCAGTCTCCGAAAATTTCCCCATTTCCAATGTAAGTTTTTAAGTGTTTTCAATCTATTTATGTCTTGTGTCTCCTGTTTTAATTTATATTACAAACTTTAAAGTGTCTTCTGTTATGTGCTATATGTATATATATATATGTATATATAGCCTATTCACCTTCATTATATTCTCTTCCAAACTACATGAAACAAAACTTTAAATACAAACTTACAATATTTTAATCTAAAATATTATAATCAATACTTAGAATGTGTCATTACACACATGTGTGGATGTTCATTCCTGTCGTATAGTGAGCAGTATAGCAGTTACCTACTCTAATTGCTACAATTGAAATCTTTGTTCTATTCTGTTTTTGCCGCAGTGCTCACTTTCCTTTTCCATTGCCTTCAGGTCTAAACTCGTCGCTCTTCGTTCATAACTCGCCTGTCAAGAGTGAAGGATAGTATTCCAGTGTTGGCTGTGCGAATGTTCAACTGCCTGCCAGACTCAGTCAGGGCAGGGCGCGCCCTCTAAATGTATTCTGGATCACATTGTCGCGGTGGCTCATTGGAAGGAGCTTCTACCAGTTGGAGGATTTCTTTAGTGAGAGCTTTGCTGGACTGTGATACTGCCTAAAGTTTGTGAATATTGTTTTTAATTACTTGACACGATCAATCCAGAAAAACCTGACCTTGATCACGACATTGGATATTAGCATGGCACAAATTACATGAGACAGTGTCGACATGCCGCATTTGCTTCACTGCAAACGTGAACAAGTACGACTTTTATTAAGTTTTACTACTTTTAAAAACTTTCATCAAGTTATAGAAAATGAAATAATGATGCCGCACCCTCTATCATCATCGATGTTTTGATTACTTTGATTCTACAATTGTTGAGATAATGCATTGTGACATGGCCTAAATCCTATACTATTAAACGAGCAATTTCTGTTTATATGTTTAGATATTTGGATGTTTATATGTTTGTATTTCACCGAACCTCGAAAACGGCTCTAACGATTCTCACTAAATTCAAAACACAGTAGGTTTATAATATAAAGATTCGATTGCACTAGGTCTCATCCCTGGAAAACCTCGCTGAAGGACATTAAAAGGATAATAAATTCATCCTTGGAAGAACAGATTTCGTCGTCTATTGATAACAGAGGATGGTGTGCCTGTGTGGGAGATCAGCTGTGTAATCATTCAAACAGCTTACCGTATATCGCGAGAAATATTATCTAGAAATTTTAATAGACTCTATCAAAATAATCTGATTTATTGACATGACATGGTTTATCACTCTAAATTAGAGTATATCATAATATTCAAAGTTAATAATTATTTTACAGTTTTAAGTGATTAGTGAGTGTTATTTTGTTATTCAATTTGGTTTGTAAACAATCTAAATTAAAACTTTTCTGTTTTTAAATATTTTGACTCAAAATTGGACCTGGATTCAAGTGTATGAAACATAAACTACTTTTTGGACCATTTATAGTGTATAAATCAAAATTCGGGGAAGAAACAGTTTTGGGCTGTACCTGTTTGTCCTTCCCCAATCATTTTGAAAAATTGTGCGCTGTTTTATCAATAAATAAATAACGAGCGAAGCTCGGTGCCCCGATATTGTGGCTTAATTGTATTCATTCGAATACAATAATATTTCTATTACCTATGATAGAAGCAGAGAAAACTCCTATAATTGTATTCTCCTATAATTGTATTCTGTGATAGTAGGTAGGGCAAGGAAAGTGAAAACACAATTTATCTAATGATTTAGTAGGCCTACTCACCATCATCGTGGATAGTGCTGTCTGATAGGAGACTTATAACACTGGCATTGTCATTCATAGAGTCCTCATCCGAAGTTCCTAAGGCTTCGATACGATTTTTCGATGCAGCGCCTGCAATAAACACAATTTTACATCAATCTAAATTTTTTATCTGAATAAAACTAGGCTTATATAGTGAGGTCCACGTTATAATGGCAGTGTTTGATCAGCAATGGTATTGCTATCCTTATCTATCATTCAACAAAGCGGATAGCGCTATCTCTTTCTCGCTTTGCTCTGTTGCCAGATTATTGTTTATTGTTTTTGAAGTGACGGATACAAGGA
Organism: Nilaparvata lugens; assembly: GCF_014356525.2. Classification (NCBI taxonomy): domain Eukaryota; kingdom Metazoa; phylum Arthropoda; class Insecta; order Hemiptera; family Delphacidae; genus Nilaparvata; species Nilaparvata lugens. The sequence continues at coordinate 31,625,967 of NC_052512.1, forward strand.
TCCAAAGGTTCAAAGAACCCCACACGTCAACCGAAGCTTATTTTTGAATGAAAAAGACTAAAAAATTGTTAAAAACCACACATTTATTGATCAATTTATTTATTATCAATAAATCTGTGGTTTTTGACAATTTCTTAGTCTTTTTCATTCAATATGAATAATTACCACAATACCAACTTCTCAACTACACAAAAAGTGAAGCTTATTGTGTTCCCAAGTAGTATGTTAGTTAGGCAAACCAATACCAGTGTCCTTTACAAGAACCAGGAGTTTTACCCCATACTAACATTCCATTCATCACCTGGTTGCAATCCTTGTCGCAATCCAGTGTGATATGCTTGGCAGTCTCTTACTGATTAGTCCTCGTGACCTACGTGAGTTCCACTCCTTGCTTTCTTTGTAGGTCCTTCCGCTGAGAGAGGGGACGCCTAACTGCCTCTAGGGCGCCCGGCCACCCACGACTCAGCCTCTTGACCCACATTTGTGCCTGGAGTTTCACAAATCTCTGGTCTCTTGGGTTTTTTCTTTTTGGGTTGGAGGCCTCATTTCTACCAAGAAGTTTTGCCTAAATGGCCGCCCTTCTTTGAGCAGTGGTGAAGTTTGGTCTCTCCACCCACAACTCGTGACCTACGTGAGTTCCACTCCTGGCCTTTTTGTAAGTCCTTCCGCTGAGAGAGGGGACGCCAAACTGCCTCTAGGGCGCCTGGCCACCCTCGACTCAGCCTCTTGACCCACATTTGTGCCTGGAGTTTCACCCATCTCTGGTCTCTTGGGGTTTTTCTTTTTGCCCCTCCGAAACTGCCCTGATGGGGCGGATCCCGTGGGTTTGAAGGCAAGGTAACTTCTGGAGTTGTCTTGAGGTCCATTTTAGTCGCCTCCTACGACAAGCATGGATGGATACTGTGGCTGAATTCTGGTTTTCAACACATTCTTGAGTACGATGATCGACTCAAAGCTCCTTCAACCCACAGGGGGCCTGTTGCCAGATATAGTTTTTTTTTAACAATGTGGAATTAATAATTAACAAAATATTTTATCTAGGCCTAAATATTATGAAAATTCATTTTAAAATTATTGAAAAATATAGGTTAATTCATTATTTTAAACTAGAATGAACAGTTTATATTACATCAATGAACCTGTATCAGCTACCCTCCATACTCCATAAAAGGCATTGACAAGACAGAGTATCCCATTGTGTCTCCGCGAATTGGAAGATAAAAAATTTAAAAATGTGCTTCGAGATAAACTCCTCAAACTTCCACTCTATTCCTTGAGTGAAGAGGAGATCAGTCGTTTTATTTGTCACTTTGACATGCCATCTCGATAGTTTGTGTAAATTTTATGAACGTTAGTATTTTTGTATTTTTTTGGGCTTATGCCCAATCAGTACTGCAGTATGGTATAATAGCCTGGGGAGGAGCCAGAAACATCCATCTCAATAAATTATTCACTATACAAAAATTTTTAATCAAATCAATTACTTCCAAACCAAGACGTTACCCCAGCAGTGATCTTTTCAATGAGTTCGAAGTATTAACTGTCAGAAAATTATATACAAAGAATCTTCTCTTATACATAATAAAAAACAAAAATAACTTCAGACTTCGAGAGACTATGTATGATTTGAGACCATCTAGCATTACTTTTCAGAATGATCGTACAGTGTTGGACGTGTGCTGTAGGCAGTTTGTCTTTGTAGCTAAAAGACTACTGAATCATATACCTTTTGATTTTGTCAATTTCAGATTAAACAGTAGAACTAGGCATGAATTGGATAAATGTATTGTAGCATTCAAGCTCAATGAAAAACTATTTTGATACAAGTAAAATTCATTTACTATAGATCCTATACTTTCTGTATTGATCAAAGATTATCTCCTTCCAAAGTTATAATAACCTTTTGAAATAACAAATATCAAACTTTTTTGTAACTATTGAATAATGTATTCTTTTGTAGTGAATACCTTTCCCTCTTATTTTCAATGTTTTTTTGAACTGATTCATGAATTAAACTACGTGATTCTCCATTTCTTTTTATATTGTATATAAATTTCAATATGCTAAATAAAAGAAAATATGCACAAAACTAAAAGATGCTACAATGCAAGCATATGATAAGTATATGCTCACAGGCCGTATGGAAGACAAGGAACAACATTTGACAATGAAAAAAGCTTATGACCTGGATGTAAAAAACAAAAAGCAACTCGAATTGAAAATGAAAATACAACAGGCAGAAAATAAAACCAAAGTCTTGTGGAGAACGATAAATGAGGAAAGAAAAAAATCCAAAAATGTCAGAAATGAGAACCTCTACCTAACTGTGCGAGATCAAAAAATTACAGATCCCTATCAAATTGGCGACATCTTGAACGCTGGCTTCATGCAGCCAATAAAAGAACTGAATGGACATAATAATACTCCCAATAATCTGGAATTGACAGAGAATGCTCAAATATTCGACCACTTTGATGCAGTTACTCACACAGAATTAACCAAGATTCTTATGAGACTAAAACCAAACAACTCTTCAGGTCATGACGAAATTACAGGGAAAATTCTAAGGTACTGTGAGGACGAAATTAGAAACCCACTGTTGCACATAGTAAACTCATCATTTGAACAAGCAGTATTTCCACATAGCTTAAAAATAGCCAAGATCTACCCCAAATTCAAAACAGGTGACCATACTGATCCAAAAAACTACAGACCCATAGCAAACCTTCCCATTGTATCCAAGATTATAGAGCGGGCAGCATACAATCAATTGATTTCATATCTGGAGACGAATGGGCTGTTGTCTACGAGCCAGCATGGATTCCGAAAAAATCATAGTACAGCCACAGCGATTTCCAAACTCTGTGATGAGGTGTGTAAGATATGGGAGGATAGAAAATATGCATCAGGACTGTTTGTCGATCTCCGGAAGGCTTTTGATGTACTCGATTGGAACATACTCAAAACAAAACTAATAAAAATGAGAATTCAAGGCAGAGCACTCAAGTGGATTGAAGACTACCTCCAACATAGAAAACAATATGTAGAGCTGGATTTCCAAAGACAAAATCAAATAATCACTTTCAAATCAACAGCACGATCAGTCAAAAGAGGAGTACCACAAGGGTCAATCCTGGGACCGCTGCTCTTTCTTATATACATAAATGATCTTCCGGATGAATTACAAGAAAACAAAAAGTGTATCCTATTTGCAGACGACACAACTATACTACTTCCCACAAACAGAAAGGAAAATCGAAACAATATAGTTGAATCAACTCTTATTGAAGCTACCTCGATCTGCAATAGAATGAAACTGGCCATAAATAATGAAAAAACAGTACACATGAACTTCACCCCAACAAACCAAACCCAGGATGAACCACAAAACAGTAATATAAAAACAGTGGAAAGCACAAAGTTCCTTGGTGTAATTATCGACAACCATCTGACCTGGAGGCAACACACGGACTATTTGTGTAAAAAACTCTCCTCTGCTACATATGTCATCCGCAGAATCAGAAATATTGCTGATGAGAGGACAGCACTAATCGCATATCACTCATTATTTATGTCACACCTGAGATATGGCATCGTCGCATGGGGATCATCAGCACAGGGAAATCTTGAGAGAATATTAAGGATACAAAAAAGGGCAGTGCGAATCCTACTAAGAGAAAACTACATAGAACACTGTAAACCACTCTTTAAGCAGACAGGTATCCTCACAGTGATCTCAATATACATCCTGGAATCCATCATCCTAGTGGTAAACCAAAGTCCGGCTTTAAGACGAGATAAGCACAGTTATAGAACACGCAACGTGGATGACATAAGCCTCCCCCAGCATCGACTTAAGAAGTATAGTAGATCTCCGGCCTATTCGGGGGCATACCTGTTTAACCTGCTTCCTGGCAACATAAAATCCCTAGTGAATGACAACACCTTCATAAGAAGACTAAAACAATACCTGATGGACAGACCATACTACAGCATTGCAGAATTCATTGATGACCACACCTTCTCACACCTTAAAGTGAACACCGACACCCCCACGATGGGACGAAAAAGACGATTCCCCGGTCAAGCAGACTGCGGAGAAGACATAAGAAGTAAAAAGTAAGTAAGTAAGTAAGTACTAAGCATAGTGGATACTGTTTACATAAATTATATGCTATGATTATCATCATTTTATAATCATGAGTTGTGCTGCTGTTCAATATTTGTAATTTATATTTTGTACATTTCTATTTTCACGAATTATTGCAATTAACTTTAACTGTCTGTATATTTAATATAAATTTCTTTCATTTTATAGAGTAGTTTTTCAACATCCTGTTTCCCTCGATATTGTTATTATGTTATTTATAAATAGCGACTCATTCCTGCGCTCAGGTTAAACCTTTGCAGGGATTTTTTCTTCTCAATGTGTCTTTTAAATGTCATATAAGGATTAGGTTAGACAAGTTTTGTGAGAGTGTTGTATTTTATACTGTAAATTTGTTTTTTGAAGAATAAATGATTTTGATTTTTGATTTGATTCAATTTCTTTTTGACGAAATCTATCCAGTGTAAGGACTGGTCATGGATGGAAGGAAAATTGAATTGAATTGATCGGCAACGTTGCTCTCTTATCTTCCTCTACTGCCATTATAACGTGGACATCACTATTGTCATATTATTATTTTTTTTTATTGCTTATCTATTTTGTCCACATGGAAAACTACTTTTGTTATTTCTTATCAAAAATGGAAGACATTTTTTTGGGGTTTTGTTTTTAAGTGGAGTAATTGGATGGAGTAGTTTTTGAAGATTGAATAATGTTTCGTTTTTCGGGAGATAACATAATTTTGATATTCTAGTAGCCTACATGTAACATGCCATATTTTTGAAGGCTCCTGTTATTCTATTTATTGATTTTCTGTAGTTTTCAATACCTGTTGAGGTGTTGACATGACCAGTTGTAAAGTATTTTGGCTGGTAAAATAAAATACTATTAAGTATTTTATTCAACTTAATAAAATTGAATTGAATTTTAGCCAAACTTACAATATTATTACATTTTACAGTCAATATCCAATTAAAAATGATCACAAAGTTGATTTACAATAACATGATCATTTATCAAGGTTGAGAACATAATTTTACTGTAGGAAGAGAAAAATAGAATGGAAATTCGTAAGCAGGAAGAGTTTGAAAAAATATGAAGGCCAAGGACAAAATCGTGTTTTGAAGGTTGGTTACAACTTTTAAAGTCGTTGTCAGTTCAGAAATTAAAAGAAAATCTTTCAACTCAAAATTTAATAAAACATTTAATTGCTCAATTTCACATTAAAAATCAAGAAATTAGTTTGGAATCAAAAACTTTTTTTGGTAAAAATAGATTGTAGCCTATCGAATCATGAAATTCAGAAATGGACCAGCATTTTGATATGATACAAACTGAACGTCAAAGATTCAAGGTTATGACAGAATAAGATGGGCTAATTTATTTATAGGCTGGTTCTGGTTCTAAACACGAAATCCAGGAAAGGGCAGTTGTGATCAGCTTATCGTAAGGAATCAATAACCTACTTTGAAAAATAATAAAATAGCTTAGAAGGAAAGCCTAAGCAACTAAACGGTAGATAATTGGGGTAGATTCATATTATGTAAGATTACATATGTATATAAATACCTGCCACATGGGCAAAAGCATGTTTATGAATTCATAAAAATGTTGCACAAAGTTGCGCCCATGGCTACAAAAGCAGATGTCTCACCTGATGTTTTTGCTCTGCGTTTTCCCTTCGGCATGGTTGATGAATCGCTTGAAACACTTGCCTGAATTTACACTTAATCAAGACGGTAAATTATTTCGTATAGAATTTCTGCTTCGTATACTAAATACGCTAAAATGTGAATTGGAATTTTGATAAAAACACATGTACGTCATGATCTGCTAGCACTGAAGGTGAAGCTGAGCTGAAATAGTAGCAGCTACTGCTGCTTTTATAGTTGACAGGCTAGCCAACACAACATAAACTGTGACACAGAAACATAAAAGCTATCACAATATTATATTCGAATTCGATAAACTGACAAAATTCCAATGAATTAAATTTGAAAATTCTATTTCCCTATTCAATATTTTCGAAAAATACAAATCCTATTTTCAGCCTAAAGAAAGAACGGTAGAGTTAGGAATACAGTAGTTATTAGTCAATCTAAAGGAAAACAAAATTAATACGAACATATTTAATAGCCATTAAACAAGATCAAAATGTAATCTATGTGCATCTTCTATTTTTTCAAAGGACAAGTAGCTTATTGCATTTTAGGAGTTGATGGAGGAGTATAAAGTTGGTCAGAATATTGAATAATACACGTTAGGCTACCTATCATCTAAGTTACCTATTATCTTGTAGTGAACAACTACAAGACTTAATCTATTTTGGACTATGTCTAACCTTACCTAATCTGGGAGAGGAATAGCACAAGGTTGACTTATATTTTCATCTATCATTTTGATAATGTACTTAGTGTATCAATCAATAAATAATCAATCTTTTTTTTTTCTCGTTATAGGTTTTGCATTATATAGCCTAGCATGCTTTAGGTTGCATATAAAGCTTCACGTTATAACACCTGACTCCTGCCTCACTCACGATTGAACGACACCTCAAAACCAAATCCAAAAAATAGGTTTTAAAAACGGTTTTTTTAAAAGAATCATTGAAATACGCATGATACAGGTAGCCTACTGTATTGTCATATAAACTCTTAGCAGGTCTAGAGACAGTTATTTTTTCTTTTTTCAGAGAATAACAGGCTGATTGAGCTATGGTTGAAACTTGCTCTTGGGTTTATCTTGCTAGTTTATGGTGGTGATCACAGTATCAAGTATCTGGTAAGCTTTCTTGTAATTATCAACCTATCAAATCATGTTGATGTATAAAAATCTTGTCGATGCTGTATAAAAATTACAAATTGTTTTCAATACCAATAATAATAGAGTTTCGCATTATCGTGTTATCAGATGGGCACGCTAAACTGTCGGTCCCGGCTGAAGTATGACAGTCGTAAGGCCCATTGATGGCTTAAATTTATTCAGGCGGTGAGACCTTCCCGCAAGAGACTCCCCACCGACAAAAGCCACACGAATTTTCTTTTTTTAAAGTTTTGCATTCTAACATTACAATACTGCCTTGATCTCCTATCGGAGGCCGCCCGGAACATTCATATTGTTGGTGTTTCCAAAAAATTTTTGAGACAGGACCGTTCTTCATTGGTTGGGTTCTGTAGATGTTCCCTTCTAATTGTTTGTTAGCCTGGGTACACACGGGCCAATAGGCCATTAATTTCGATTAGTTCCACGACTTCCATTTCGTGGAGTCAATATTTAAACCACACCTAACAACTAAGAAGACATTTATCAGCTATAGACTCAAAAAAACGTTCATTGTACAACTACTAACAGCTATGTATCATTCTTTTAATTGATAGATAAGAAAATGTTTCTTTGGAGTACCTGGTTACGACATACCATGGCCTCTTCCACAGCTATATCAATTATGGCATAGTGCATGGGGTCATGCAGTAGGCTGTAGAAGGATCTTGCTTCTGCAAAAGAAGGTTCTCCGGATCATCACCTCATCGGCTGGAGCATTGTGCGCCAATCTTTAGGAGGCTGAGGATTATGACGGTCTATAGCCAGTATCTCTTTAGTTCCCTGTTACTGTTGAGAAGATCAACAGATGTACTGTTGAGGACAGTACATCTTTCAGCAGAGAGACATGCACATAGTCACAACACACAACACAAGGAGGAGGAATGACATCAATTTGTCTCAGGCCAGACTGACTCGATCTCATAATAGCTTCCCTGTCCGTGCATTTGAGATTTACAACAGGATGCCGGTGTATTTCCGTGAACAGGAGAAAAAATCTTCAAGAAGGCACTTCGTGAGAAGCTTGTGAGTCTCTACTTCCTGGATGAAGAGTCAATCCAATGTTTTCTGAGATTTATGACTGACCTCCCATCTTGATCTCAGTTTAGTTATCAAGTTTTAAGTTTTATTTTTTATGACGCAATCTATCCAGCAAGTGCTGGTCATGGATGGAGACTACTGAATTACTGAATGTCACATGGGACGGTAGGTGATGCGAATTTCCTTGCCCTATTACCATAGGTAAGGAAAGTATTGCTTTCAAAAAAATTAAGGTACCTCAATTTCCACATTTCTATACTTTTCAAAGTCCCCTGAGTCCAAAATAGTGGTTTTTTAAACTGAAAAATAAAACAAATTAAAATTAAATCATTTCAACCAAAAATAATGAATAAGTCATAATCATACGAAAATAAGCATATGAACATATATTATATAATATCAACTTGTTTATTATTGCATTTAAACTTGAAAATGACCAATGTAGGCCGAAACTAGTTGTTGAAATGTTTTAATTAAAAAGTGTACTCCATGTTTTTATATTGTGTTTATTAATTTCAGTTTTTGGTATCAGATTGAAACAATTCATGAAAACAAAAAACTTCACTATTCACCTCTACAAATAAAAAGTGGGTTACTCACCATATACTGTAAAACGAGATTCATCTCTTGAAAGTCAGGTCAATCCTACCCTATTTATACCCTAATCCTACAACTATTCAGAGCAGCAAACCGACTATATCTTATGAACCGTCTATCATCCTAGCTACAGCCTCCTTTAAGGCTTTTTACATGTCTTGATGATACCAGCAAGTGCTTCAGACTTGCATTCTGTATGAGCTATTTTACTTTGATAAATTCAATGTAAATTATCTTTTCAGGTCACAGTCAACTTCAAATCAGGTAGAAAGATTCAAGAAGTCCAATCGCCTTATGATGATTAGTTTGATCATGAGGTTCTCTACCTGGGGATGAACAACTTGCCCGTGAGAGAGAGAGGCCAGTAACCATTGCAGAGCGGATGATCAAGCTGGTGAAGAAAATCCACCACAAGACCGATAGTGCTCTAATTAACATGTGCATCATTCTGCCAAGGAGTGAGAACAGTTTCAAAATTGCCGGAAGTGATGAAGAAAGAATAGACTTCTGGAATGGCAAAGCAACCTCGACGAAAGTCATGTATCGACAATATTGTGTAAAAGGTATTAGTTTCAAGCTTTCAATTTCAATAATTTAATCTATACCACTATGAAAATGAGATGGCGTCTGCACGTTTGTCTGGGTGTCGTTACGCCTAAATGGTATGTGACAATTTTCCGAAAGATGGTTTATATAACCGATGACTGTCATTGACCTATTTTTGTTGAGAAAATCCTTAAGCCGTGTCTACACTGAACATTTCGGCAAACATGTTTGTTGAGGAACTCAGGGACAAACATTTTAAAAAGTTTGGACAATCATTGTTTGTCAAACAAAAAAGTTAGCCTACTGTTTTTCCAAACATTTTCAGTGTTGACATATGTAAAACATGAAACCTGTTCTCCTCACTTACAAATATTTTGTTTGGTGACGCGTCCACACTGGCCACCAACAAACATTGTTTGTCAAATAAAATAATAAAATTCGCCCAAAATTTTTCAACAAACATGTTTGTAAAACATTTGTTCAGTGTGGACACGGCTTAAAGGATAAGCCCTACTGTCCTTCAATGTGTACATGCTATTCTCATGGAGGAAGTTTTCTCATGGTGTAAATGGTAACAATCGGAAGATATTGTTGATCAAAAACTAAAATTCATCAGAATTGATTTTTTCTTTGAATCTTATACATTTTTGAAAAATCATAACTCAGTACTCATTGGAGATAGAGAGTTCCGAATAATCTCATTTTATCTGTAAAAAGGCGAGGGCCAATTTTTCTGTCTGATTACTGGATTTGGCAGAAATAGCTTAAAACTGGAAAATGAACCGAAAATACGAGGTTCTTGGGCCGTTCTGTATCTAGCAGAAGAAAATTTTGCATGAAGTAATTGGCTTTGGACTTCTCTCATGTATCCAAATGATACGGTATATTAAAAAATCAGAACTACAATATTAATTGCAAGCACCAATGTATATAGTGACTGGACTATTGTGTGATAACATTTCTGTATAACTCATTACTTTTGTTATTAAGTGGTATTCCTTTCATTCCAATCAATTGCAGATTTTGAAAATAATGTTTTTTTTCATTTCAGGCACCAAAATATATCACAAAGGCCGCAAAGACAGTTCATCGTGTGTGTTGTTTCTCATTCTGCAAAGACAGTGAACATGTAATCATATAGTTTGACACCATACACAACGTTTTACCATTACCATAGTATAATATACCACTCTCATTGTATAATTTTGTACATTACGAAACATGTGTTCTGTCATGAATAATAATGTGTTTATGTAAATTAACAATTATTGTTACTTTCACAATTTTTCATATGTTTTGAAAAAAAATTAAAAGGTATTATGTACTTCATTGGATAATTATTTTATACTAGCTTTGATCAGTCTGGCACATAGCCAGGATTTGATTTCGGGTGGGGCAAATTATATTTTATTGCCATCGAGATTTAACAAGAAAAATCAACTTACGCCTAAAATATGCATTTCAATACTCTGCCCACTAGAGGCCAAGCCTGTCTCGATAATATTTTTTCAAACGTTCAACCTGATATATGACAAATTCAAGTGTTATAGGATTTTCCTACTGTGATCATGATTGTGTCACGATATGTGTGCCCTGTGGTTCTGTTGAGTCTAGTTCTAACGATTTTGTCACTATTACTTCAAGACCTGTTATAAGATAAATTACTACAATTTAAGCGGTCTCTGAATTTGGTGAATTGGAGTGCTGTCATGGAAAAGTCAGATGCAAGTGATATATTCGAATCCTTCCTCAATACAGTTTTATATTATTTCAATCTAACTATCCCTAGAAAGACCTGTAGAAAAAAAGTTTCCCAAGTTAATAATAGAAAGAATTTCAAATGTAAGGAAGACTGGAAACACCTGAACTTAGTAAGATTAAGATTCTGCTCACTCTCTTACATGAAAACTTCAAAAAACAAAAAACCGAACATTAAATGATTAAATTGAATGAATGAATGATTAAATTGTCTCAATAGATTTTTCAAATTATTGGAATGACAGGTTTCCTGATTGACATCAAAGGCAGAATTAAGATCTCCACCAAGAACAATAGTATGGTCATTATAGCATCGTCTAGACAAAAATAGAAGCAATTCCTCCAATTTGGCTAAAAAATACTTTTGGGTCTCCACAAGGAGATCTGTACAATGATACGATAATGAGTTTCCTGGCTCCAATAATAGTACAGGTGGCCTCAAACTCACGTTCAATACATAGAAAATTCAGACTCAATTCTTGACTTTGAGAGTAAAGATTCTTACTGACAAATATTGCAACTCCGCCATTTTTGTGTAATAATCTACAGTAACTACTTGATGCAATACAAACATCCATTTTACTATATACGATTTCTTTTGATAATTACTTTTGAATAAACAATGTTGATAATTATAGCTTTTGAATGTTTTTTGCAGTCTGATGTATGGGGTAATTAGGTTATTCCTATTTCTAGTTCTATGTTCATGCTGATGGCTATGTCTTGTTAATAGAGTTAGGTTTTTTTAACATGGACCAGGTTACAATAAATGTACATTGAAGAGAGAGTCATGATTCCAAGCTCGATAAAACTATTTTTACAGCTTTCAATACTCCTTAGACCAACAATACAGCGAATTGCTTTTTTGCCAAATAAATGCCTTCTTCATATCACTTGAGTTACCCCAAAGACGGAGCCCATAATTGAGATGGGAATGAAACAAACTATAGTAAGTCAGAATAAGTACCTCCCTACTGACACTTTTTAGTTTTCTTAGTAGGTACATAACTCTGGACAGTTTCTTACACAGATGCTCTATGTGGCTACTCCAACTTAATTTACTGTCTAGGACTATACCCAGCAGTTTAATCGGCTTCAAGTACTCCTGGTGCTCCCTGCTTAAATTATTTCTAAGCGAGAATAGAATATTTTCTGTTTTACTCTCATTGAGAGTCAAACAATTAGCAGCATACCACTCCCTGCAGCGTTCAACCGAGGAGTCAAAATTAGAATCAAGTATAATATGGTAGTGTCATCAGCATAGAGCACAGATAAACATGGAACATTAACACTAAAATCATACAAAAGCTAAGAATAGAAGGGCTATTCAGGGCTAGGTATTTTTATTTATAAAATCGAAAAAATAGATTTTTCTATCTTGCATTTCTATTGTAGGTTTGGCAATGGGATACCACTTTCAGGATATTTTGCAAATTTATACATTAATGAACACGAAAGATCTAAAATAATTGATAATATTAACCCACTAAAACAAAATGTTATTATTAGTACAGATTTTATGTAAACGATATAATAATGTCTTTATGAAGATTATGTGAAACATTGAAACTAGTAGTTGTAGTTTGTGTTTTTAATCTATTATTTTCTATTTTTTATTTTTCATAGAAAGGGTAACTTACTATAATTTCATTTTATGAAATGAGCTTCTATATTTGGTTTTGAATAAACAAGATATACTTACTAATGTAATCATTGATAAGGTGAGTTTCATTTCTAAATGAATATAAATTAAGTTTATTGATGTTGTTATAGAGAGCATTTGCAATAAATTTTAGTTATTCAATAACTGAGCTGTTTTGTTTACAGTTACCCATAATCTATATAAATAAAAATCGAACCTCAAATTTTGACATTCAATAACTTTTATTATAGAATTTTACTATAACTCTTTGTAGGTATAGAATTTCATGATTTCAATAATTTAAATAAAATGATGATCTAAATAAAAACTCTAATCTAGAATAATAATTGAGTTTCAAAAACCCCATTACTCTTATTGACAAAGATATGAAGAGTCTATCACAATAAACCTTGCATATTGACTAGCCTTCGTAGGTAGCCTACTACTGTACTTGATTGTTTATAATGTCGTTTTCACAAAACATTTTGCATTGCGCACTTGGAGTAGATAAGGCTTTATGTAAAGTTTATGTAAACTTTAGAGAAGAAATCTTTTTAAAACTAATGTTAGTGACGACCGTTTCGTTGTGTGCTGCATCATCAAACTAAATTATGTTCAAACAGTAGACTCTCAAAATTTGAGGGTTATTGTGGTGGGGGAATTAAACTCAGCTATATCAATGAGTTTTAAAAATACGGTATTTATACTTTAAAGTTTACATTTGTGATATATTCAACGAGTGAAAAATAATGGATATTCAATAAAGAAAAACAAAAATAATTGATTAAAATAGAAACAAATGAATACGGTAGGTACGCATAAAATTGTGATTTGTATAAATCATACAATAATCAAGAATTATTTGAATCATACAAGGATTCAAATAAAAATCTGAAGAAATTATTGGTATTTAACCAGTCCCATGAACACTAAGCAGCGTTCAAAGAAAATTTCAATTTATTTACTCCATTATTTCAATTTAATCAAGCGTGTTTCAAAAAAATACTGAGAATATTATTGCGTGGTCACAAAATATGTGGCAAACCTAACACTATTCATACAGTAGCATTTTATAGAAATTTCATAAAAATCTCTGATTGTGTTAAAAAAAGGCGTGTGAATGATCATTGCCAATATAGCCTAAGCCTACAGTATAGGTAATAACACCAAGTCCATAAAATTTATGTTAAGTTAGTTTGGTTTGCTTCAGGCAGGATTTATAATATTATGCTGATGCAGTATTTTGTAGATAGAAACACTATTTTGATGACTATATCGTCATGAACGTTAATAATTATTACAGAAATTAAAAAGATTGAATCATTGTTCTTACATTTTCTTGTTTTCAAAGTTATTTTTAAGAAATATCAACACAGTAGGCTATAGATATGATATTTTATTTGAATATTAAGGTACCCACCACACTAAGTATCGATAAAAAATGTGCTATAAGACAAGAATAGAGCGTATTCAACAATCAAAACTCAAGCATTATTTGCATGTGAAATATATAATTAATTTTAATGTGAAATACTAAAACAATCTTATTCGAAGTGAAGTTCATAATTGGCGGTTAGCGTGTGCAGTGCAAGTCATGGTTGGAAACCTTATAAATAGCTAGAGTAGTTCTGGTGCTTTTTTTAAATCATAACGAAATAAGAGTTAATTTATTCATTCAAGTGAGTAAATCATTGCTTCATAGTTATTGGTTCTAGTATGAACGATGTCATCGTTGCATTTACTTGATATTGGGTAGGATATGTGGTTGCAATAAAAATACGTAAAAGATAGACATTCCAACTCTAAATATTATAAAAATACTATTAAATAGATTTTATCAAGAATAATAGAATTAAAATCGAATAATTTATTTTCATAATCTGAAAATACATGAAAATAGCTAATCCGTTGGTTGGTCAAGCTGGTTATCAATGGTCTATTTGGTTTTTCTCTGTATTGAGGTAAAGTCCTATTTTGATGACTGCAGCCTCTTCTCTGTTGTAGATTGGTAAATGCCGTGTTCACTCAAGTCACCGACTACTGCTTCAATCATCTGCTAAATTATCCATGATTTGATAGGTGACACACACCTATCTACCGGCGGCTGTTGGATGACGCAATGATTATAATAATAACAGCTGATTTCTATTCCTGTGTGTGGCCAGCTCACAAATCTTCTCCCTTCAAGGATTACATTTTAACTTTGAGGGACCATAGGAAAAAGTCCTGAAGTCGGATTATAAATTTGATAGGCCATAAACCTGGTCCTGAACATAACGAACACAACTAAAAAATAATCAAATTCAGTGCACACATAAAAAGTTATTGAATCTCAAAATTTAAGGTTCGATTTTTATTTATATAGATAGATTTCAGTGCATACTAGTAGATTGGCCATGTTCAAATGTCTCTACCCAGCTTGGTGAAAGCTGGCATTAGATGCATCACAATTCGAGTGGATTGATTGATTAGCTGCCTTTATTAAAATGCTTGGAGGGCGAAGTTAGGGCGCAGCCGGCTCTCTCTTATACAACCCTCAATATTGACTTAGTATGAATGATATTCTTGTTTTCATCGAGTACTATTACTATTAAAGTACTATTAAGTACTATTAAATACTAAAGTGCCATTTGCTTTTTCCAGGACCAAAACAGTGATGACGAAGAAGTTGATGACTTTGAAAGTGATGATGACGATTGTGCTGATGACTACGATGATAATGATGATGATGAGGAAATAGATGTCGATGAAGAGCTAGAACAAGATGGCTCCGAGAAAGAACGCAAAGAAGAGCGGTAAGTCAAGAGCCCTGTTCAAAATTAAATGCATTTTACATTGATCGAAAATGTTCTAAATTTGTTGCATCGGGTGCAGAATTCAGCAATTGTTATATCTATGGCCATCAATAGAAATGGCCATGTGTTTCTAAAATGAAACATTTTACTTAGCCCATGTGTTGTGAATGTTTAGAAACAGAAACATTCCTCTAAAAATCACTATAAACTTTGGTGTGATTGACGTTATAAAGTCAGTAAATTACCTGATCACATAAGTTTGCTATCCGTGTCTGTCAGTAGACAGTGCAGCTCAAGTTTTTACTTTCCTTGTCCTATTACCATAGGCAAGGAAAGTATTGCTTTCCGAAAAAAATCAAGGTACCCTATTTCTAAATTTCTATACGTTTCAAGGTCCCCAGAAGGAGTGGCCGTAGTCGAGTGGATCAGATGCTGGCTTCATGATTCAGAGGCCCGGGTTCAAATCCCGGGCCGGGCAAGATATTTATCTCGGGCCACTCCCGTGTTTCGGATGGACACGTTAAGCCGTCGGTCCCGGCTGCCTAAAAAGAAGTCGTTAGGTCATGTCAGAGGCCCTGGAATTGATCAGTTGCGACCTGAAAACTCTGACACCAGACCTGAGCCAGCCAGGTCACTCGATATTATTATTATTATTATTATTATTTAAGGTCCCCTGAGTCCAAAAAAGTGGTTTTTGGGTATTGGTGTGTGTATGAGTGTATGTGCGTCTGTGTACACGATATCTCATCTCCCAATTAACGGAATGACTTGAAAATTGGAACTTGAGGTCCTTATACTATAAGGATCCGACTCGAACAATTCCGATCAAATGCAATTCAAGATGGCGGCTTAAATGACAAAAATGTTGTCAAAAACAGGTTTTTTGCGATTTTCTCGAAAATTGCTCCAACGATTTTGATCAAATCTATACCTAAAATAGTCATTGATAAGCTATATCAACTGCCACAAGTCCCATATCTGTAAAAATTTCAGGAGCTCCGACCCATCTATGAAAAGTTTGATTTCAGATTTCCAATTATCAGGTCTCAGATATAACTTAAACGATAATTTCGAGTGGAAAAGATTGAGCATGAAAATCTCTACAATTAATGTTTAGTAACATTTTCACCTAAAATTGAAAATAATCTTGAAATTTGAGAAAATGTGATTATTTAATTACAAACTGTTGGCAACTGTTGATTCTATCAAATCATTCACTATGAAGAGATAGCAGATCTCTTGTGTATCCAGCGTTATTGTCCTGTCACCAGCTGGCTCTGATCTTTAAATAGTAGACTTGAGATGCGCGTGAACACTAGCGTCAGGTGATTAATTTCCATAACAGCAAGAAAAGCTGTCTGAGTGCGCCACATCAGATTTTTCAAGTTTTTAATTGAAGCACGGTTCATAATAAATCAGCTGTCGAGTGGATTATTTATAATTGCATGCAATTCATAACTCAAAATAATATAGTATTTTCTCTCGACCTTTCTCTGCTTTCAACTCGGGCTGACCAGTTGCCAGTAGGTCTTGTAGGAGATCAGCTTTTGATAGTAGCTGTTTACAACAGATGATTAGCATCTAACCGTCCCAAACCGTCATTAGCCGTTTTCACACCGATATCTCGCCGATACGACAGGACAGGACAGAATTTATTCTGATGGATAGTATTAGAGGAGGCTGTGGTTTATAACTGCGCGAGGTCTACTGTTCTCAGTACTATTAGTGCTATAACTACATTGATATGAATTTGACTTTTTCACAGACAAACAATGATGAGTCAGAACCGAAGAAGAAAAAGAAGAAGACGCCAGTCAGTCGAGCGCCACCAACAGTAGAAGAGATGACGCGACTGAGAGAGACCGAGACACTTTTCCATTCCAATCTGTTTCGGATGCAGATTGAGGAGCTGTTGCGTCAAGTTAGAACTAAAAAGAGAGAAAGAAGATTGGCTCGGATCTGGCTGGAATCAGTGATTAAGCAGTTGTCACCAGCCAGTGAGGTAAGGACTTTTGGTTCAGTAACATGTTCCCGGCAACGCACGGTTCGGGAGATATTCGCCGTCTTTGCTATTTTTAGGAGACATTTTTTTGAGTTGGTTGAAAACAGAAAAACATGAATAATAAGCCGTTTTGATGACTGAACCAGATTTGTAGAACACAATATTCTAAACACATTTGTTCGGTTATATTTTCCCGTCAGACGCACCGTTTACGAGTAAATGGAGCCTAATGCTAAGACAGTCAAATGTTCATCCATCAATGGTATGGCAGATGAAGCTAGACAAATATTTTCAGGCTCTTTCAACATCCAGTCTGTTTCTATACTTATGATCTTGATTGCACCATGGTTGAAAACGCTCACTCACAAAGACATGATGTTGAAAATATCTTGTGGAGTGGAGTCGAGGGATAGGTTGTCGTAACCGTAGACGACTACTTGTACCTCGTAAAATATGAAATTTCCATCA
Source organism: Nilaparvata lugens (assembly GCF_014356525.2). NCBI lineage: Eukaryota > Metazoa > Arthropoda > Insecta > Hemiptera > Delphacidae > Nilaparvata > Nilaparvata lugens. The sequence goes on from NC_052512.1 coordinate 31,643,744, forward strand.
AGTTGTCCCCGACTACTTGACACCTACTGACCCGGAGGTGCCAACTAGTCATGACCGTAAACGACAACTTGACACCTCGCAACCTCGCGACAGGGTGTCCCCCCGACTAGTTGTCACCTCCTAAGAAAGGAGACAAGTAGACGGGTATGGCTCACGTCTACTTGTCCCTAAAAACCGTTTTAGAAGGGGACTAGTAGTCGGGGCGGCACCTAGTCGCGTACCCACTTTGAACAGCTGGAGTCAGAAAATTGGATTTCCAAAACGGGGCGTAGTAAATACAAGCCTTTGTAAACAAAGCCATAGTGCATTCCGGTGACGTCAGCACAGGTAGGGCTGCTCACCACCTCCTACATCAATAAAAACACCAGCTGATATAGATCATCTGAAATCAACAAAAATATGAGTTAGTGTTTTTATTGGTGTAGGAGGTGGTGAGTAGCCCTACCTGTGCTGACGTCACCAGAATGCACTATGGCTTTGTTTACGGAGGTAGTGAGCGTAGTCGTAGTCCACGTTCCAATTAAATTTCGAAAAAAAACTAGAAAATTTATCACAAAATAAAATAAAGATAAAATAATTTTGAAAGTTTCAGCTATTTTGAATTATTTGGGAATGTTTTATTTCGTCAAGGAAAAACGTTTCCAATTGAAGAAATGAGAAAATAAATATTATAATAAAAACTACGACCACGCCCCGTTTCGGAAAGCCAATTTTCTGACTCCAGCTGTTTAAAGTCTAGAACTTAGCTAAATCCCGAGCTCGGAAACCGGCCATGAAGGTTCTCTTTTCATTTTAGTACACACGTTATGAGTAAATGGAAATGATAGGAGAGTATACTAGTCCTAACTTCATCTGTGATATAATTATAATACCGAGCTTCGCTCTGGAGTACAACAGCATAAAAAAATTATCACGAAAGAAGGAATTATAATACTTTTCATAGTTCACAGAAATGTTCTATCTAATCACAGTAAATTGAGATTAATTCCCAGAGGAATGCAAAAATTTCCCTCACAAAGGCCCGTTGCACAAAAGCCAGTTAATTTTAATCCTGATTAATTTCACGTGAACCAAATCAGAGAAACCATTTGAAAAAGATAGATCTACTAGAATTAATCAAATTTTGATTGAAAATAACCCGGCTTTTTTGCAACCGGCACTAAGTACCTGATTGAATGATTACAAAAGTTCAACAGGTGAGTCATAATTTTGACACAGTCCACCACACATGAACTCGCTCACTCACTTCCATCACAACAGACGACGAAATAATTATTATCAGTTGTTTCTCCAAGGATGGATAATAATTATCCTTTTAATGTCCTTCAGCAAGTTTTCCCAGGGATGAGACCTAGTGCAATCGAATCTTTATATTACAACCTACTATGTTCTGAATTTCGTGAGAATCGTTAGAGCCGTTTTCGAGATCCGGTGAATACAAACATATCAACATCTAAATATATAAACAGAAGTTGCTCGTTTAATAGTATAGGATAGTGATTTATATGAATCCACTGATGGAATTAGAGATTGCATTAGCTCAAATGCTAATTAATGAATAATTTTTATTAAACGAAAATCCTTATTAAATGCTAAAAATCACCCAAGATATTTTTTTGTTTGGTTTGAGCAGAATGTTCGGAAATCAAAGGTGAAGTATCCGTTGCCCGATTTGCCCAAAGACGCAAAGGAGGCTGAATTCAAGTTTGTACCGCCGGTAGATGTCAGAGTGATCGGCTCTTTCAATTCAGCCATCTGCATTGGACCAGAGATCGGCATTGATGTGGCCGTCGTGATGCCTAAGGTGGGTCTACACTTTATTCATTTTTCGTTTTCTATTAGATAGATAGATAGATTAAATAGCCCTAAAACAGGGGGATCAGGAACTTATCGAAAAATCTAAATGGTCGAACAAAAAGACACAGCTCTCTCTCTTCTCTCTTGGGTTAACAGCCGTAGGGCTGGTTGGCAGCAGCTCTCCATGCTTTTCTGTCGTCCGCTTTCCGCTTCAGCTCGTAGTATGATCCACATCTCATATCCCGTAGCAATTGTTTCATATACTCCAGCCTAGGTCTTCCTCTCATATTCCTTCCCTCAACCATTCCCTCCATTATCCTTGTCAGTAGAGTGTCATGTCTGATGATGTGGCCAATCAGCTGTGCTCTTCTTTGCTTGATCCACTTCAAGAAGCTCCGGTTCTCTCCCACTCTTTCAAAAACCTGCTCATTTGTAATCATATCTCTCCAACTGATCTTCATCATTCTTCTGTAGCACCATGCCTCGAATGCAGCCAATCTTCTTTCCTCTCTCACCCCCATTGTCCACGCCTCACTTCCATATGTTGCAGTACTCCATACATACGTTTTCAACATGTTTTTTCTACGTCGAGACTTATGTTTTTTGAGGTGAATAGATTTTTCTTCTTATTGAAGGCAATCTTAGCCTGGGCAATTCTGCTGGCAATGTCCTTGCAGCTTCTTCCATCACTTGTGATTTTGCTACCCAGGTAATTGAACTCCTTCACTTCATTTACTACCTCATTCCTTAGCTTTACTGCTGAGCTGTTCTCCCCTGTCCTGCAACATATTAGCACTTTGGTCTTTCGGATGTTTATTTTCAATCTAAACTCTTCCTCCATTATTCTGTCCATTTCATTCAGTGTTTTCTGTAGGCCTAGTTCCTCTTCACTTTCTGCCATTACTGCTGAAAGACACAGCCCACAGTAACAAATACACAAGACACAGGAAAAGAAAGCATTATACCATTCATGTGTAGTAATATTGAATGTACTCTTCCTTTGAGTAGAAAGCACTTTTGGATAAATCTATCTTTAATTGAGATCTAAAGTCTCTTTCATTCATACTCTTCATGAAATCAGGTAATCTATATATATAAAAGCGAAATGGCACTCACTGACTGACTGACTCACTCACTCACTCACTCGCATAACTGAAAATCTACCGGACCAAAAACGTTCAAATTTGGTAGGAATGTTCAGTTGGCCCTTTAGAGGCGCACTAAGAAATCTTTTGGCAATATTTTAACTCCGAGGGTTGTTTTTAAGGGTTTAAAGTTCGTCTTTTAGCATGTATATTCTTCTTCTCCCAATCTCTTAATTATAATTGAAATTTCCATATCATATGTTACTATAGAACTATAATCTAGATAGAGTACCTCTTCGAAACAGTTGTTAACTGGCAACTAAATTAATAATTTTGTCAGGTTGGCATTAAGTTGAGTTGACTTTGTTAGGTTGGCACCAAGTTGAAGATTTAATGCATTTATCGCGGAAAAATTGATTGGGCACTGCTACTTCAATCCTGGGAATATTATATTTCTAGCCGTCAGGCTCGCTTCGCTCGCCGTATCCGTTTAGCCAGACGTTTAGTCTGGACCCCCGACTGGATTGTCCTAACATATGATAAAAATGCTCAAATGAAAAATGCAGGCGAGCGAAGCGAGCCTGCTGATCTCATTCTTGGACGATCCAGTCGGGGGTCCAGGGGGCAGAGCCCCCTGGCTAGACCGATACGGCGAGCGAAGCGAGCCTGACGGCTAGTATATTATATAATTGGATACCAGAGCTTCTGACGCCTCTCTTCTAGAAAGTGGAGCGATGCATCTCATCTCTCAACAAGTGTTTATTCCTAGTATTATGAAAATTAACATCATCACCACGAGTGAAATAACATTGATTTCTCTTAACAAAACAAAGGGCCTCCAGAATGTAGACACTGGGTAAAGGAAGAATTTTTAGACTTTTGAAATGGGGTCTTCAGCTATTCGTTTGTGACTCCACAACCATTATCCTAATAGCCCATTTTTGAATCCTGAAAACCTCAACAGAGTCACATGAACGACCCCAGAAAACTATTCCTTAAGACAGTAATGAGTGAAAAAGACCAAAATAGATCTCTCCAAAGGATTCCAAATTGAGAAATTGTTTTAATGACCTTAATGCAAAGATGACTGAACTCAACCTTTTTTTCAAATGCTGAAGATGAGGCCTCCAGGAATTTTGTTGTCATATTATACCAAGAACTTTTATTTCACTTACATGTTCTATAGTGTGATCCTGCAATTCAACATTGAAGCTGTCTGTAGATCTGAAAGGGAGATTTTTTGTCTTTTAGAATCAACATGTTTGCTGCAAGCCATTTTTCAAGCGTCTTCACTGACGCAATGCATTTCAGCTCTAGAGAAGATTGTGAATAGCTTTTTAATAAAAGACTCACATCATCTGCATACATGACAATATGAGTAGGATTTAGATAGGAAGGAAGGTCATTTATATATAAGAGAAATAGGATGGGTCCCAGGACACAGCCCTGAGGAGCACCAAACCTAAAAAAAACAGATTGATGGTAGTGATAGTAATAATAATAATAATAATAATACTGAGGGTGATGCCCTCAGAAGCTCCTAGGCTTGTGCGTGGGTAATGAGTGAAAGGGTTGATGATGATGATGAGAGATGACGACTACTTTTTAGGTAGTCGGGACCGACGACCTAACCTAGCGCCGCAGTGCAGGATGGTTTCTTACAGCTTGGCGTTGTTGTCATTCGAGATGGGTGTCTGGCTTAGAAGTGTTTCGGCCGCATTGCAGGATGACTGTTAACGGTTGCCGGAAGATCAACAGCTGGATTTTTTTCGTTATTTTTCGTGATAGAGAAATTCTGATTGCAGATTCGTTCTCAGCGACCCCAAGTTTAGCCTAAAGGCTCAGAATGTCAACAATGTTTTGTAAACAACCCATTACAAAATGATGGTGTAGTTGTTTATGTTAAAGATAGTATAAATGTACAATGTGTTGAGCTACATATTAACCAGGCAAATGTCCTACATATTCGGTTGGATGCAGCAGACAAAAAGTGGAACATCCTTGCAATATACAGATCACCGTCCTTCAATGATATTACAGATTTCCTGAGTGACTTGGAATCGATCCTGAATGAATTAAGAGGGCAACAAGTCATATGTGCCGGAGACATGAATATTAACACCCTTCAAATTCGTCCACATCATCAATTGAATGACTACTGCGATCTTCTAAGCGAGCATGGGCTCAGACTCTGCATTAAACAAGCAACCAGAACTACAACAGAAACTGCTTCTTGCATAGATCACATTGCTACCAACTCCAGAGATAATCTTTTTCCAATCATTTATGAATCAACAATAACTGACCACTTCACCACAATTCTAGGAGTGCAACATATTTCGAGAAATAGTGCAAATGAAACTGGAACACATGAAATAAACGAGAAAATAGACATTAATAGCTTGAAGAATGAACTACTGAATGAGGAGTGGATTCATGTTTTAGAAGATAATAATCCAGATACATCTTATGACACCTTCTTATCAACTCTGAGACAACATATACAAAATAATATCAAGCAGCATCGGCGGCAGAAGAAGTACAAACCCATCAAACCATGGATCACCAGAGGTATAGTAGCAGCAATAAGAACCAGAAATCTACTCAACAAAAGAAGAAAGGAAGACCCAAACAACATTAACTTAACCAACTTCTATCGTCGGTATAGGAATACACTCACAGCTTTAATTCATGAAACAAAGGACCAATACTATAGAGAGAAATTGTATGAAGCTGGAAAGGATAATAAAAAAATGTGGAAAGTAATCAAAGATGCTACTGACTCTAAATCAAAAACAAAAATGAAATTGAATGCTATTAAAATAGATGATAGGATTTTCAATCTAAAGGAAAATCCAGAAACTGTGCTCAACCACATGAATAACTTTTTCACAAATGTAGGTGAAGAAATGGCGGAGACAATAATAGATTCCTTAAGAAAACCACTAGACCAAATCATATCCCAATATAAACCTGTTACAAGAACTCTACACTCCATCTACTTTCACCCAGTAACTGAAGATGAGCTTCTTGAAGCTATTAGTAGTTTGCGAAATGACAGTGCTCCAGGACTTGATGGAATCAATAATAGAACATTGAAGTCGATAAAAAATGTAATTGTAAAACCATTAATTCACATATTTAATTTAAGTCTGTCAAAAGGAATTTTTCCAAAAGCTATGAAAGAGACATGTGTTAGACCATTACATAAAGGAGGCGACAAAACAAATGCCACCAATTACAGGCCTATTTCACTTATAAGCAATATTTCTAAGATTTTGGAAAAACTGGTAAAGAAACGTCTTGTGAATTACATGGAAAAAAACAACTTACTATCTAGGAATCAATTTGGTTTTCGTGAGGGGAGGAGTACAGAAGATGCGGTATTAGAATTGTCAAATTTTGTCACAGATAAGCTAGAAAATAACAAAAAATGTGCAGCAGTGTTCCTGGACCTAGCAAAAGCTTTTGACACTGTTAATCACAGTTTGCTGCTGAAGAAATTAGAAGCCATGGGAATTAGAGGAGTTCCTCTAGCATGGTTTAGATCATACCTCTGTGACCGGCGTCAAAAAGTCAAAGTTGAAGAACATCTCAGTTCAGAGGGAACGATGAAGTTTGGGATTCCCCAAGGAACAGTTCTTGGGCCAATTCTGTATTTGGCATATGCAAATGAGCTATGTTCAATTAAGATAAGAGGAAGAGTAATAGCTTTTGCTGATGATACGTGTATACTATTTGAAGGAAACACCTGGGAGGAAGTTTTTAATCTGGCACAGGAAGAATTGATCAAAGTCGATAAATGGTTAAGAGAAAATTTGCTTACAGTAAATGCAACAAAAACGAAATTTTTAGCCTTTTCTCTGACAGAACGGACGAGACCACCGGATTCTTCAATAATCCTGCATCACTGTGGAAGCACCAACAACCCGTGTGATTGCCCTTCAATTCAACAAGTCAATGAAATAAAATATTTAGGAACAATAGTGGACAACAAATTCAAATGGGACAAGCACATTAATCTATCAATTACCCGGATCAGGAAGCTTCTCTACAAATTCTATCAACTCCGTAAAATCCTCAACTATGAGACATTAAAAACTGTTTATTTTTCTTTAGTGCAATCAATTTTAAGATACGTCATAATTATCTGGGGAGCTACGAATTTTACACATGTTGAACCTCTCTATAAACTTCAAAAACGAATACTAAAAATAATAGGCTTCAAGGAGAATCAATTCCCCACGAACATTCTTTTCAAGGACAGTAAAGTACTGAGTGTAAGACAACTCTACATCCAGGCTATCATCACGCGAATGAGGAGAAACAACGAACACATAAGACTGGCAGATCATAACCATCAAACAAGGCAGAGAAACACGTATTCAATAGTACCAAGGATGAACACTACATTTGGGCAAAGAAACTACACATATTTGGGACCAAAAATTTATAATTCAATACCAAGTTACATTAGGGAAGAATTCAATAGACACAGGTTCAAGAAAAGTTTATTTTCCTGGTTGGTTGATATTGGAGTGGAAAATTGTGAAAATTTAGTTAGACTGTAAATATTGAAACTATTTATTCTTCATTCCACTCTTTACTGTTTTTCATTTTTCTAAAAATAACCTTTCTTATTATTATCCTTAATATAACATTAATATTTATTTACTAATTCCATAATTTTGTTTGTTTGTATTATACATTTTTACTAATTTTATTATAAAAAACTTTAATCCCATATCAGTGAATGAAGTTTGTAAATAGTAATTATTACACGCAATAAGCAACTAATTACTTATACCCCAACACATATAATATATAGTGGGGTGTATATTTATTCATTGAAATTATCATTTATTCATTGTTGAAACACCGCTGATTTATGTAGTTATATTACAATACTATATTATCAATATTCTAATGTTGCATTCAATCTTCATTGTAATTAATAAGTTTTCATAATATGTGAAATTTGCTGCATAATTGGCTGTTGTACTGTAATTTATTGTAGATTCGTGTATGAACCAGAATGTATTGTAACTTACTTGAATAAATTTGAAATTTGAAATTTGAAATAAAGTGGAATCGACTGTGTAATGTTTTTAAATAATTAAAAATCATCATGAAAAGTCATTAATATGGTAGTACATTACGTTTCTGGTAACATTTTACTGGTGACTGGAGTTGTTATTGACACACAAAAATCAAAATAATCGTGAGAAAGAAAACTGCTGATGAACGCGAATAAGACCGCCACTCCATTGTTCTATTGTCTCGACTGCTTGGCTGAGCCTGGCTGGAGGGATCAAATAACCGACTGGTTTGATCTTTCGTCTGTCCGCTAGGCGGAACTACGCCGACCATTGCTGGGTGGAAGATGTTAACCTCCATGAATTTCTGCTTATTACTGTAAACAAAAGATGCAATATCCAAAAAATAAAGGGCTGGAATTGTTAATAATTTGAGTTTTTTGAAAATTGGCCTACATGAAACCCTAGATTCGGCTCCCTCAATAACCCTGATTGCTTTCTTTTGCTTACGAAACATATTCTGAAGGTTTGTTTGGCTGCTACCCCAGAATAAGATACTGTATCTGATGTGAGACATGAAATAGCCATGATAGACAGATAGTGTTGTTTTTATATTTGCCACTCTGAATATTGTTTTCAAGGCAAAAATAGCACGAGACAATTTCACATCCAATGCTTTTACGTGGCTATCCCACTTAACAGGTCAACACCAAGAAATCTAATCATCTCAGCAGCGCAACATTCCTGACATTATTATTAACAACATTATCAACATTATTATTATTATTAACATTCCTGAACATGAATCTCACTATATAGGTTGCTAACCTGAAACAGTCGACCCGGAAGTAGAGGGGCCAAATGCCAAAACCGGCTTCAGTGGATTACTGCTGAGTAGGCAGAAACGAGGCGTGTCGACCGAATCGATAGTGAGCAGACATTCTGCCAAGCTGCACAGATATCGTGCGCGCTTGCGCAAGTAACGGCCATTCAGGTAATCTTCCTTGCCGAAAATCGACTGCAACAAAATCAACAATCAGTTACACAGTTAAGGTTAGTTTTTCACGTGGAATTAAGATGGCTCAAATTAATAAATAGATTAGAAATATTTCACTCACGTACCACTTGAAACTATATACTATTGAGTTATTTCGGTAAATTAAAACCATGGAAGAAACACAAACTTCTAAACACACTAAGACCCGGTTGCACAAAATCAAAGACTGCAACAAAATCACTAATCAGTTACACAGTCCAAGATAAGGTTAGTTTTACACGTGCAATTCCTATACAATTTTAGTTAAATATAAACATGAAGACTATACATTTTGAATTGGGAAGGCTCAACTTAATAAATGAATTGGAAATAATTCACTCAATTAGATTTTAGTGACGATATTCAACTGAGTTGAATATCGTCACTAAAATCTAATTGAGTGAATTATTTCCATTCATTTATTAAGTTGAGCCTTCCCAATTCAAAATGTATAGTCTTCATGTTTATATTTAACTAAAATTGTATAGGAATTGCACGTGTAAAACTAACCTTATCTTGGACTGTGTAACTGATTAGTGATTTTGTTGCAGTCTTTGATTTTGTGCAACCGGGTCTTAGTGTGTTTAGAAGTTTGTGTTTCTTCCATGGTTTTAAATTTACCGAAATAACTCAATAGTATATAGTTTCAAGTGGTACGTGAGTGAAATATTTCTAATCTATTTATTAATTTGAGCCATCTTAATTCCACGTGAAAAACTAACCTTAACTGTGTAACTGATTGTTGATTTTGTTGCAGTCGATTTTCGGCAAGGAAGATTACCTGAATGGCCGTTACTTGCGCAAGCGCGCACGATATCTGTGCAGCTTGGCAGAATGTCTGCTCACTATCGATTCGGTCGACACGCCTCGTTTCTGCCTACTCAGCAGTAATCCACTGAAGCCGGTTTTGGCATTTGGCCCCTCTACTTCCGGGTCGACTGTTTCAGGTTAGCAACCTATATAGTGAGATTCATGTTCAGGAATGTTAATAATAATAATAATGTTGATAATGTTGTTAATAATAATGTCAGGAATGTTGCGCTGCTGAGATGATTAGATTTCTTGGTGTTGACCTGTTAAGTGGGATAGCCACGTAAAAGCATTGGATGTGAAATTGTCTCGTGCTATTTTTGCCTTGAAAACAATATTCAGAGTGGCAAATATAAAAACAACACTATCTGTCTATCATGGCTATTTCATGTCTCACATCAGATACAGTATCCTATTCTGGGGTAGCAGCCAAACAAACCTTCAGAATATGTTTCGTAAGCAAAAGAAAGCAATCAGGGTTATTGAGGGAGCCAAATCTAGGGTTTCATGTAGGCCAATTTTCAAAAAACTCAAATTATTAACAATTCCAGCCCTTTATTTTTGGATATTGCATCTTTTGTTTACAGTAATAAGCAGAAATTCATGGAGGATAACATTTCACACAGATACCCCACAAGACATAAAATGTTTACCCTCCAGTACCCCACTCATAGACTTTCGCTCTTGGAGGGGGGACCACATTATGCTGGGCTCAGAATTTTCAACTGTTTGATGGACGAACTTAAGAGTGTTGACAGTCATGGTAAATTTTATACAGCTCTCAAAGATATACTGATTTTCATATTTCCAACGCCTTCTATAGTAGATAGCATGATTCAGGTCATCCCAGTATAATGAAATACCAAAACTTCAAATAATTCAAACTACAAATAGAAATTGATGACATATTTCAATTATTAAGATGCTAATGAATTAATGACCGAGCGAAGTGAGGTCTAAGATTCAAGTCGACGGTTTGGCATTTATCATAATGTTCAAATGTTGCGCATTTATGGCGAAGCGCGGTAATAGATTTTCATGAAATTTGACAGGTATGTTCCTTTTTAATTGCGCGTCGACGTATATACAAGGTTTTTGGAAATTTTGCATTTCAAAGATAATATAAAAGAAAAAAGGAGCCTCCTTCATACGCCAATATTAGAGTAAAAACAAGACTATAGAATTATTCATCATAAATCACTGACAAGTGATTACACAGATGTGTGGAGGAGCCAGTCTATTGCTGTATTTCCATAAGGTCTATAGTTTCAATCAGGTACTTGTGGATGAGTATACTGCGTGAGGTCTACTGTTGACAGAACTACTAGTAATAGTAGGCCTATTAAACTAAAATCCAAATTAAATGCTGTAAATCACCCCGAAGACTTCTGCTACTGCAAATATTGACAACAGGGTAAACAGCCAGATGAAAATTCGATGACCGCTACTATTTTCAATATTTGCAGTAGCCAGTATCAGAAGTCTTGGGGTGATTTGAAGCATTTAATTTGGATTTCCGTTTAGAAATAATGATTGATTCATCAGCATTTGGATAATTGCAATATCTCAGTAATATCCATCTGAAGACTGGCTGGCCGCTATGGCTTCCTATAAAATGAGCGCTGCTATCCAGAGATTGTCAGTTTGGTGTAAGGGTAAGCATTCTTGACCGGCAATTAAAAGGTACCGGGTTCGATTCTCGGGCTGACAAATCATGTAGATATCAACACCTTTATTTAAAACATATTAACTGCATGCGTTTTCATATTGCCGATACAGCATTGATAAAACTGTAGACGTTTATTTAGCAGTCTCAAAAAACTTTTCTAGCTAAAAAATTGATAATACATGCCACGTGTAGGCTTATACATTGCATCAGGAAAACGAAGTTCAAACTATGGTTTTCCTAAACATATGTTTTTGAGATAATTTCTTTGATGCAGCTGTTTCACATTCACCATTATAAAATTATAAAATTATACAGAGTTTGTGAAAATAAAAAATTTATTGATTACCAAAACAATACTATTATTATATAATGATATAATTAATTATCAAAACAATACTTTTATTATATCAATAATTATAATATTATTAAACATATTTATCAATTATCAGAACAATATTATTGAGGTTGAGTGGAATCAGGTTGAAAGCAATAACAGAACAGATGTTCTTTTTTGAATTTCTATCATATTATTTGTTATTTCCAATGATTACAACATATGTTAGAATATCACATGTCAATAAATAAATTATCTCATTTCCATATGGCACTCACCTTACCATGTTCATAACCTTACTTAATAGGATCCTTTTCCATCCTTTGAAACCCTTAGAGGCAAAATATCTCAAAATCCGTTCTTAGTGCGCGTCTAGCATGTTTGAAGAATATTTGTGCAAAGTTTCAAGTCTGTAGGACAATTAGTTTGAGCTGTAGTGTGATTTTACATCAAAATTTTCGAAAAATGCCCTCTCCTGGACCCCCTGTGCTCCTGATCGCGATTTTTCTGCATAGATCTAATTTCTTTTCGTAGCTGAACAAAAAAGTTCCTCATGACTTTGCTGTGAAATGAGCGGTTCAAAAGTACAAAATTTTGGGGGGGCCCCAGCTCCCTCAGGGGGGCAAATTTCTGAAAATCCTTTCTTAGTGGATGTTTTCATAACAATCGTGCAAAATTCAAGCTTTTAGGCTCAGTAGTTTGGGCTGTGGTGTGATTTCAGTCTGTCGGGGCTTAGCCTTTTATGAGTATAGAGAATTATGTTGTAGTGGCATGCACGAGAGTGAATATTGTTCCAATTGTTCTAGGTGGCGGTGAAACATGGACGTCGAAGGTGACAGTTTATCTGCATGCTGTACCTGCGGCGGGAACTTTCAAAGCTAGTCGATTCACGCCCGAGAAAAACAACGTGAGGAGTGGATGGTGGATGCCTCAACAGAAAAGCCCAGTTGACAGTCAAGGTAACAAATGAATATTTATTCAATTATTTATTTATTCATTCATGTACAATATGAAGCGGGCCGGGTTGATAAAAACGAGTAAAGTAAATTAATACGGAAGTGAATAAAACTCACCTTAAAGTAGATACTTTGAAGTCGAGTAAGCTTTTTACTTTCCTTGCCCTATTACCATAGGTAAGGAATTATTGCTTTCCAAAAAATTAAGTTACCCCAATTTCTAAATTTATATACGTTTCAAAGTCCCATGAGTCCAAAAAAGTGGTTTTTCGGTATTGGTCTGTGTGTGTGTGTGTGTGTGTGTGTGTGTGTGTGTGTGTGTGTGTGTGTGTGTGTGTGGTGTGTGTGTGTGTATAGGTGCGTACAGATATACGCGCCGCGAGCATGAGCAATTCACTTTTAATCAGCTGACTATATCTGTATTTTTACAGAAACGGTAAGATAAAGTTATAAAAAGTTTAGCATCAGCTAATTAAAAGTGAATTGCTCATGTTCGCGGCACGTAAATCTGAACGCACCTTAAGAGTGTATGTGCGTCTGTGTACACGATATCTCATCTCCCAATTAACGGAATGACTTGAAATTTGGAACTTAAGGTACTTACAATATAAGGATCCGACACGAACAATTTCGATCAAATGCAATTCAAGATGGCGGCTAAAATGGCGAAAATGTTGTCAAAAACAGGGGTTTTCGCGATTTTTACCTAATTTATACCTAAAATAGTAATTGATAAGCTCTATCAACTGCCAAAAGTCCCATATCTGTAAAAATTCCAGGAGCTCCGCCCCATCTATGCAAAGTTTGATTTTAGATTCCCAATTATTAGGCTTCAGATACAATTTAAACAAAAAATTTCAAGTGGAATAGATTGAGCATGAAAATCTCTACATTTAATGTTCAGTAACATTTCCACCTAAAATTGAAAATAAGCTCGAAATTCGAGAAAATGTGATTATTCAATTGCAAACTGTTGGCAACTGTTGATTCTATTAAATCATTCACTATGAAGAGATACCAGACTTCCAGACGTGTGTCTCCAGCGTTAATGTTCTGTCACCAGCTGGCTCAGATCTTTGAATAGTAGACTTGAGATGCGCGTAAACCTAGCGTCAGGTGATCAATTTTCATAACGGCAAGGAAAGTTGTGTGAATGCGCCACACCAGATTTTTTGTCTATATAATGAGTTGTTGGTGCCAGGAAAATTGGTTCTATTTTTTTTATTAAATATTCAATTACATTTTCAACGTATAACTGTCCAACTGTCGAACATTGAATTCATCAAATATATCATGGTCCGTCGAGAAAAATTTGGGTTTATTTGAAATAGATTTGATAATTAATCTCTGCATTATGAATGCAGAATTATTTATTTTTAAATGGGAATTATTATAGCCTCCACATACTGTTACTCCATATTGCATTATTGACTGCACAATAGCAGAATAAAGCATTTTTAGGTGAGTTGGGTTCAAAATTTGTTTAGCTGCATAACTTTTGTAAGAAAGGGATTTCATCCTTCTACAAATGGAGATATCATTTAATATAGATATTTCATTTTAAAGTTTAATCTTTAGACACCTAGACACCTACATCTATTTAATATCTAGACACCTAGATATTTTTAATTTTCAACTCTACAAATGCCAGGATTTTGAACAACATTGGCCATAAACTATGGGCCGTTTTCCGAGCTCGGGATTTAGCTAAGTTCTAGACTTTGAACAGCTGGAGTCAGAAAATTGGCTTTCTGAAACGAGGCGTAGTCGCAGTTTTTATGATAATCTTTATTTTCTTATTTCTATAATTGGAAACGTTTTTCCTTGACGAAATTAAACATTCCTTAATAATTCAAAATAGCTGAGACTTTATACTATTTTCTCTTTATTTTATTTTGTTTTCAATTTTCTAGTTTTCCGAAATTTAATTTAAACGTGGACTGCGACTACGCCCCGTTTCGGAAGCCAATTTTCTAACTCCAGCTGTTTAAAGTATAGAATTAAGCTAAATCGCGTGCTCGGAAACTGGCCCCAAGGTTTGCACGGGCTATAGTTAAGTTATGTGAGTGCATTGATTGAAACCTTTTAATACAATGCTGCAGGAGAGCTGAGTCTGACACCAACGCCCCACTATAACTACAGTATTGCTAGAGACATTGCTATGGAAGCCAATGAAAACTTACAGAAGAGGATCTATGAAGAAAATCCCAATCTCAGAGATGCTTTGCTACTACTCAAAGTCTGGTTGAGACAACGGAAGCTCGATAGGGTAAGCTACTCACTTAGTCCAGTCAAATGGTCGTTTTTCACGAAACAGCCCCGAAAGAATTTTTCTATTTGTATTTTGGGGCGCTGAATTCGAATCTGAAATTTGCTGACACGCCAGAGGGCGGCTTCACCACCAAAACCCCCTAAAATTTTAGACTCTTTTTAATTTCTTCATTTAATCTCGAAAACTTCGAGTTTTTTGAAAAAAATTATTCTCTGAAAAATTAAAGATAATA
This sequence comes from Nilaparvata lugens, assembly GCF_014356525.2. NCBI lineage: Eukaryota > Metazoa > Arthropoda > Insecta > Hemiptera > Delphacidae > Nilaparvata > Nilaparvata lugens. The sequence goes on from NC_052512.1 coordinate 31,658,971, forward strand.
ACATTTTTAATAAATTGAGTGGTCGCGCAGGATTCTACCATTTTTGTTTCCAAAGCTTCGAATTTTCAAATAGGGGTATTTTTTAAGGGGTTTTCAAAATTATGCTAACCTACCACTTCTACCCTATACAACTTGGATATTTTTCTAGAATAGGAAAAAAACCACACATCACGTGAAAGAACAATTAATTCTGAACAGGATTTCTCAGGAATTTTTGAATTTAGTAGTGGGGTGAGGGGGAATACACCCAAATATAGGAAATCATCACGTCAATCTTTCACGTGATGTTCTGTTTTTTATCGATACTTGTTCTGTTTTTTATCGATACTAGAAAAATATCCAAGTTGTATAGGGTAGAAGTGGTAGGTTTGCATAATTTTGAAACCCCCTTGAAAAATACTCCTTTTTTGAAAAGTCGTATCTTTGGAACCAAAAATGGTAGAATCCTGCGCGACCACTCAATCTATCAAAACTTTTATTATCTTTAATTCTGTAGAGAATAATTCTTCTCCAAAAACTCGAAGTTTTCGAGATTAAATGGAATAATTAAAAAAGTCGGAAATTTTAGGGGGTTTTGGGGTTGAAGCCGCCCTCTGGCGTGTCAGCAAATTTCAGATTCGAATTCAGCGCCCCAAAATACATATAGAACCGTCGAGAAAAATTCTTTCGGGGCTGTTTCCTGAAAAACGACCATTTGACTGGACTACTGATCACTCACTAGTTACTTGTTACTCACTGTTAGTTACTTATCACGTGACCCTACCTTTACACACCTACACAGAGGGCCAGTTGCACGTACGTCTGTTAAATATGGACATGGTTACTATCGGTTAGTTTTTAATTCTGATTAAGTTTTTGGTTAACTAACCAAGATTTTAACGGGTACTGGCAATCTGGCAACACTGTAATTTGACCGACTATGTAACTATTCTGAACAAATGACACAAAATTGAGGTTATGTTATTGAAGCGGTGACCATTCATTGGGCATGAGCAATAAACATGTTCTGTCTGTCGCTAGTGTCAAGTGCTATCTACAGACGAACCAGATCAAAAACTAACCTCAAAATTCAGAATCTAATTTTGAATACTAATACTAGCTAGATACACTTCTCTATCTTATTAACGGATGAAATTCATTCATATATTCAGCTCATACTTTGAATTTTGTAGTTTTTTTTTTACCAAAAAATAATTGGAAGCCAGCTATCAGTAGGTACCTAATCGGCGTTAGTTGGATTTAATTCCCCGTGAATGGCCTGTTGAAAATCTTTACGTCGATTAGTTTAACCGGCGTTATTTTTCGATTTTTACCTTTGTGCAACCAAACTTTCTCAATTTCAACTAATCGCCGTTAAAATGGTGTTAACTAATCAGAATTAAACATTTTTTACGCCGGTTAGTTTAATCGGAGTTATCGCTTGACATTTCTGTTTTGTGCAACCAAAATGCATCGGTTAGCTGTAATCTCGATCAAAGTGTAGCATTTAATCGTGATTAAACCTTAACCGACTGGGGGAAAATATATTTAATGAAGGCACAACATGCTGGAGAATGACCAGAGCGTTCCATCGAGCACCAACTACAATCCCTCCCTACACCCTACATAGGGCTTGGGGGGGAGAGTAACCCATACATATGAATACTGAACAAAGATAAAAATGTCTGCCGAAAATCGGCGTGAAAACGGCCAATGAATGAATGGGGAAATTCCTTGTGAAATTGTATTCGAATTTAGTATTCTGACTAATACTGAACACTACTAGTAAAGACATTGAATTGTTTAAATAATATGCCCTTTTCATTATAGGGTCACTACAAAACATTCAAAAACATATAACAAAATAAAACATTTCAAAAGGGTACTTAAGAATTTTTATTTTATTACATCGTATTAATTTGAACTGCAATTTCCAATTTATCTTTCACCTTTAATATAAGTATGTAGTATGTATATAATCAGTGCTGTTTTTGTGCCAGTACGCCATAAAAAAATCGGAACAAAAATCCAATTTCAGTTTAGATTCAGAATCATTCCTGAAATTTCTCCGTCGCTTTCAAATTAATAGCTTGAAATACCTTTTTTAAGACTAAATTCAATAGATTTTCCCAAGGGTGGACCCAATTTCTGAATACCACCCAGAACCTTTAAAACACTTTCTCAAAGTTTTTCGATTTGTATACTATCAAGCTTTGAAAATGGAAAAGTTTGATCAGGAAATTTTTTCGATCATTACATTTTCAGATATGAGCGCATAAAGTTGAAATTTTGGGACAGATCATTTCAAATTCGGAATGAGATAAATTCATTATATTCTAAGGATACATTCATCATGGTATTGTTGATTGAATAAAACAAAAATTTCCTAAGAATTTCAATTTTTGAGAAACTTATTCAATTTACTAAAAATAACTTCTATAGTGAGGTCCACGTTATAATGGCAGTGTAGGATTGACAATACTGTTGCTGTCATTTTCTATCATACAACAAAACAGATAGCGCTATCTCTCTCTAGCTTTGCAATGTTGTCTGTTTGCCAGAATATTTTATTTTTACTTTTGACAGCTCTTTAGAAGAGCAGAATATTCATTTATAAGTTAATTCTTTTTCTTTGTGAGTATTGAAGGCTTTGACAATAATTATTGTTGCTACCTATAACCTGAAAAGAGTCTTATGAAGCAAATAATTCTAGGGTAATTATTATCAAACGAGAATACAAATTAAATTCTGTAAATCACCCCGAACACTTCTGCTACTGCAAATATTGACAACAGGGTAAACAACTAGATGGAAATTCGATGATTAAATAATTTTTGAATAGTATAGATGAATCAATAATTATTATTAAACGAAAATCCAAATTAAATGCTTCAAATCACCCCAAAGACTTCTGATACTGGCTACTGCAAATATTGAAAATAGTAGCGGTCATCGAATTTCCATCTAGCTTTTTACCATGTTGTCAATATTTGCAGTAGCAAAAGTCTTCGGGGTGATTTACAGCATTTAATTTGGATTACCGTTTAATAATAATAATTATTAATTCATTAGCATTTGAAGAATTGCAATATCTTAGTAATTTCCATCTGTAATGGCCGGGCCACACATAACCGCACCGAGCCCGCGACGCGGCACGGCCTAGTGTCGGACGTACTACGGTGAGTGAGAAAACAAATGCTTTCAAACGTGTAGGGACACATACTACCGCACCGCGTCAGCACCGTCACCGTGTTTGTTGCCCGCGCCGTCACCGACTAGTTCAGTTTACTTTTTGACGGTGACGGTGCGTGCTCGTTCAACATAGAGAGTGAAAAACATATTGAAAGAGATACGGAATTTTCCATTTTTATACGATCAAAGTGACGAGAAATAAGATTGAACGGAAAAATAAGTTGACCAAAAGTAAAATTATAAACAAATAATAAGTTAAGCCGAAGGTATAATAGACATAAAATAATAAAATAAACAACAAGAATTATAAGAGAAGGAACCGGTAACTGTGTCTTGAATTTTAAATTTAAAACTAATCACGTTAGATACATAAGGCAGAAGATGACAACTTTATTGCTGATATATATTTCCGATACATGTCTGATTGTGGTATTGTTATGCACCGAAATATATACCAGCACTATGATTCTCATCTACAGGTAATTATTTTGAAAATGAAAAATATAAATTTAAATCGGATGTAAGAATATTTTGATAGTGTTATATTATTAACAATAGTCTAGTACATTCAGAAAGCACTAAAGAACTGAGACTGTCGCACGGATACGTGTGTTCTCCTAGCACCATCAACGTGTCGCGGGCGTAGCTCGGCCGTACCTCGACACGGGCTCGGTGCGGTTATATGTGTCCCGGCCTTAAATTGTATATAGATATAGGCCTATTGGTAATTTTTGCAGGGGTTCGGCTCGTTCAACGGACACCTGCTATCCATGTATGTCGTATATCTGTTCAACATGCGCAAACTGAATGCGCAGATGAGCAGTTATCAGGTGGTGCGCAACACGTGGCTCGCATTGCAGAGCTCTGATTGGCTGACTGAAGGCCCCGCCTTCTTGCCAGCAAGCACCAATAACAGCGCAGAATATCACAAGCACTATGAGGTGGTGTTCTTGGATGCCACTGGCTTTGTTAACCTGGCTGCTGAGTTGAACAGGTTCACTTACTTAAGGGTGAGTTGAAGAAAATCTCTAAGCTTTAGAATAACATTCACAGTTTGCAGAACAATGGCTTCCGATCTCACAACTATTGGTGAAAAGCTGGCTTATTGAAGTTTATGAAGCTTATTGAAGCGTTTTTTGGAATTTTTATAACGACACCGTTCGATTATTGTTGGCATAACCCTTTGGGGAAGATCTAAATTCTTCATCCAAGTATTTCGATCTCAGAAATAAACATTGAGAATTATTTTTGGCAAGCCCCCCCCACCCCCCCCCCCAGATATCCCAGTCGAGAACTTTTCCTTAGTAGCAAGATACTCACACTGCCGTCAATGTATATGGATAGGCGTTTGAATTTTGAGCGCTTATAGTTGGTTAGTACACTTTTTCGCTACAGTGCCGCTAGTAAGCTACATGCGCTTACTGCCCGGGCAAGCCCAACTGTCGTTGCAAGCAGTTCATTTCGCGTGCTTCGTTACTCAAGTTTTGAATTATTATGCGTGATCGTGGACGTGTAATATGATTTCAAGTTGTATTTTATTTATAATTATTAGTTCTTGAAATTGGTTGTCCAGTAATAACTCAGTGTGTATGAAGAAAATATTGTTTTAAATATCCTAGTAAAACATAATAACATTTAAAAATACTACAAATCATCACAATGACAAGTCCCGTTTGAAAAACTACTCAAATACTTACTTATTTAGCGAATTCACATCCTGGGGCTTTCCTATCTATCCAATGATCTGCTACCCACTACCCATCTCACAAATAATGTATTTATTCGTATGTTAAAACGGAAGGAGATGGTGAGTTGTTTTCAATTTTTAAGCATGTTTCATGTTCAATCAAAATTGGTTGTCAAAGGTTAGAGTTCCCTTGTTTTGTTGTGTTATTTTATCGTACAAAATACAGTCCACATTATCGTTCAGTATATCTTCGAGATCTGTTCTTACACTCACAAAAACCTACCAAACTTCACCCGCAATAATGAAATTTATTATGCACAGCTACAATACAAGGCACTCAGCATCCCTATCAGTGGCTGCTCATAGAACCGCCATCTCCGCAATATATAGGCTCAAAAATATATAATAGACTCCCTCAGGATATTAGAGACATGGCGGACTTACGAAAATTCAGAGGATCGTTAAAGAGGCTGTTGCTTGAAAGGCCATACTATTGTGTGGATGAATTTTTGCAGGAGTAATATATTATCGTTCCTTGTTTTTGATTCAACCCAGGCCCTTGTACTTTTGACGGACTGCGTTTAAAAAAAAAAAAATTATGTGACTATTATATAATTACAGTATTTTATGAATGTGATTGAAATATGTGTTAAGAACCTTCTCAAGGTTGCTCTTTCTTTACTTATCCTCTGTCTGATTATCAGATGTTTAGGATGAAATATTATAAATTGAATTCACTTGTTGATCTTTTATAACTGTACAACTTTACATAGTAGTTGAGAATCCTATTATATTAAGCGAGCAATTTCTGTATTTATATATCTGGCTATTTTTATACCTGGTTATTTTTATATCCGGCTATTTTTATATCTGGTTATTTATGTTCTACGGATCTCGAAATCGGCTCTAACGATTTTCACGGAATTTGGAACATAGTAGGTTTATGATATAAAGATTCGATTGCACTTGGTCTCATTCTTTGGAAAACTCACTGAACGACATTAAAAGGAATCCTTGAAAAACATATGATAATTTCGTCGTCTCTCGATAACAGAAGATGTGTGTGTCTGTGTGGGAGAGAAACAGAATTATTTCCAGCTGTGTAATCATAATCAATCAGCGAGAGATTTTATCTAGCTAGACAATTTAATCGATTTGATCAACATAATCTGATTTGTTGACATGACAAGATAATCCTCCTAAACTAGAGTATATCAAAATTTTCAAAGTTGGTCATTATTTGACAATTTCAAGTGATTAGTGAGTGTTATTTTGTTATTCAATTTGGTTTGTATATAATCTAAATTATTTTTTTTTTGTTTTCAAATGTTTGAACAAAAAATCGAACCTGAATTCAAGTGTATGGAACATAACCTACTTTCTGGACTGTTTATAGGGTATAAATCAAAATTCGGGAAAGAAACAGTTTTGGGCTGTGCCTGTTAGTGCTTTCCCAATAATTTTAAAGAATTGTTTTCGGTTTAACAAAAGTCAATAAATAAATAACGAGCGAATCTCGGTGCCCTGATTTTTAATTAATTTAATTTTTTTTTTTAATTTTGAATGAATTTTATTTGCCAAAAACAAAATACAAAAAAGCTTTACAAAAAATAAATATAAGTATATGCTACTGCACTTAAACCAAGATAGATACATTTATTTAATTAGATATAATAACGAAATGATATCCTTTACATTACAAACAATAGTTTTAAAATGAAGATTCAATTTATGATCACATGCATAAGTACAGTAGGTGAGGCAAAAACACCGGCAAAAGGTGTTTAAATACTGAATCATCACAATGCATGTGAACGAACTTATTATGAACTGAGTTCAACTATTATATAATATAAGTATTATTAAACGAAAATCTAAATTGAATGCTGTGAATCACCCCGAAGACTTCTGCTACTGCAAATATTGACAACAGGGTAGATAGCTAGATGGAAATTTGATAAGCGCTACTATACAAAAATTAATTGTCAGGTCGGAAACAAACCCGGTATCTCCTAATTGCCGGCAGGAATGCTTACCTTTACACCAAACTGACAATCTCTAGATCCCTGTAGTCAATATTTGCAGTAGTAGAAGTCTTCGGGGTGATTCACAACATTTAATTGGGATTTTTGTTTAATAATAATTATTAATTCATTAGCATTTGAATAATTGCAATATCTCAGTAATTTCCATATTATATAAGTTTGAATGGCGCACAATGTTATATTCTATTGTTTCAGGTGAAAGAAGAAGCAGAACTAGCCTTGAAGTATTTGGACAACCCAGGTCTGAACAGTTTCCAAGTGTTGTTCCTGACCAAAATGCCATTCCTACATCAGTTTGATCATGTTTTCAAGTGAGTGCTGTTTAACCACAGTAATAAGATTGAATATTTTGTTATTATTTATTTATCTATATTGGTGAAAATAGTTGGCATAGTTGCGGAGCTAGAAAAGGGTAGCGTTATCTGCTTTGTCAATGATGGACAAGGATAGCAACACCAATGTTAATCAAATACTGCCATTATAACGTGGGTCTCACTATAGTAAATTACACCTTTATTTACACAGATAGTTTTGTTCAATTTATTGACCGAAGCGAAGCTGAGGTCTTAGTTTCGACTCGATCGGCTTTTGTCTGTTTGTTTGTACCGCAGTTACAGTCGCAGTTATTGTCCGATTTGGATGAAATTTGGTATGCAAGTTCTTTGAAACAAGGCGCAGAAACGTATATGTAACGATTTTTGATAAAACCTCTGGTTTTTTGTAATATTTAAAAAACCGCAAACTAACCTCAATCCAGAAAAGATGTGTCTTTGAAGATACAGCAAATCATTCCCATACTTTTTTGCATCTATTGATACGAGCACATGGTGGTCGAGTCGGTTAGACCGTGGTTTGTCACACTGTGGGACCCAGGTTCAATTCTCGTTCCTACCAGATTTTTTTGTTGTTGATACTAATATAGTTTTATCTTATTCTAATAATATATCATTATAAAATAAATTATTATGATTAGATAGAATGATTAAATTGAATCTTATTATCATTATTATTATTATTAAATTGATTTAACAAATTAATTGGATAAATTATTCAAACAAAATCTTTATTGTATTGGAGTCCAATACTGCAGTTGTAGAGAAAAATTTGTATTTAAAGGTATAAAGGTAATTTTTTTCCTTTTTGTGTAGTTGAGAAGTTGATATTGTGGTAACTATTCACATTTAATTAAAAAGACCAAGAAATTGTCAAAAAAAAACACAGATTTATTGATACTTAGAAATACCGGTTTCGGTAATTACACCATTGTCAATCTCTGATAAATTCTGATAATGACCGAAACCGGTCTTTCAGAGTATAAATAAATTTTCTGGTTTTTTGACAATTTCTTAGTCCTTTTCATTTGAAAGGTATGTATTTGATATAATGATACTCCTTGATAAATCCGGTGTCCCTGGAAACAGTGTCTCTAGCACTTTCAATGGAGGAAATAATAGATGACAATCATGGCTAAATCTTCACAATATACTGTACTTACTGTACTGGCCCTTCTCATTAGATTGAAAGTTGTATTCATGAGCGAGGTCTACTGTTCGCAGAACTACTAGTTATAAACTAGCAGATAACCCGTGCTCCGCAAGGGTCTAATTAATAATTTAGCGTACTGAAATCATTAAATATCGGGGGACCGAGCTTTGCTCTGGAGTGTAAAAGCATAGAAAATTTGTAACCAAAGATTGAATTTATAGTTTATATTTATTCATTCATTTTCTCAGTCGTACAATTATTTTTACAGTTATATGAGGAGGCACAACAGGCTTATGCCCAAAACTGTCCCTTTTCAAATTTATACTACAGTCCAAACAACATCTAGGTTAAGCTACTATCACTCATCAAAATAACAATATTTATTCACACTTCAAAAAACAAACACATTATTAATCACAATAGATTCATATACTATGAATTCGATATAGAATGATATACTATGTTTGCTACAATATTTGTTAATATACTATGTACTATCCCACACTATCAGCATCTAGTTACTATTTTGGACTTTCTGAAGTAAACATGTTTTCTAAAGAAAGAGAAATAAACGAAAATAAGTTTCTCTTGCTGAATTTTTCTTCTCGTGAGATCAGCTGGATGATCCCACACATGCACTCGTTCACTCTCTTCCATTACGGTATCGAAAGACGACAAAATTTGCAGCTGTTTTTCCAAGGACGTATTTATCCGTTCAATGTCCTTCAGCGAGTTATCCCAGGGTTGAAACCTAGTGCAATCGAATTTTCATATCATAAACCTACTTTGTTCCAAATTTTGTGAGAATCGTTAGAGCCGTTTTCGAGATCCGGTCACATACAGATATATAAACATACTTGCCGTCAGGCTCGCTTCGCTCGCCATATCCGTCTAGCCAGGGGGCGGACCGTCTGGATCGTTCAGGAATGAGAACAGCAGGCTCGCTTCGCTCGCCTGCATTTTTCATTTGAGCATTTTTATCATATGTTAGGAGAATCCAGTCGGGGGTCCAGACTAAACGTCTTGCTAAACGGGTATGGCGAGCGAAGGGAGCCTGATGGCTAGTAATATAATATTCCCAGGATTGAAGTAGGTATCAGTGCCCAATCAATTTTTCCGCGATAAATGCATTTAAATCTTCAACTTGGTGCCAACCTAACAAAGTCAACTCAACTTAATGCCAACCTGACAAAATTATTAATTTAGTTGCCAGTTAACAACTTTTTCGAAGAGGTACTCTATCTAGATTATAGTTCTATAGTAACATATGATATGGAAATTCCAATTATAATTAAGAGATTGGGAGAAGAAGAATATACATGCTAAAAGACGAACTTTAAACCCTTAAAAACAACCCTTAGAGTTAAAATATTGCCAAAAGATTTCTTAGTGCGCCTCTAAAGGGCCAACTGAACATACCTACCAAATTTGAACGTTTTTGGTCCGGTAGATTTTTAGTTATGCCAGTGAGTGAGTGAGTGAGTGAGTGAGTGAGTGAGTGAGTGAGTCAGTCAGTCAGTCAGTGAGTGAGTGCCATTTCGCTTTTATATATATATATAGAATATAGATGAACATATAAACAGAAATTGCTCGTTTAATAGTATAGGATAACAGCTGGCATAAAAATCAAAAAATTCAAACATTGAATTGAAACAGTCGCGATTATCAACATTAGGTTATTATCTTCATCTGATCTAAAGTAACCAAATTATAGTAAGATTCACATCAATGTGTCAGCATGGTTTGAATGGGGAACATTGAATCTATATGCAAAATTTCAGCTTGATCGGTCCAATAGTTAAGAAGGGATGATACGTCAAACATAATTTACCTAACCCGTATAAGCCAGCTCTTTTTATTATTATACAGTAGTATAGATATGTGGTATGCATTTTTATTGAGTGTAGTGATCGTTTTCAGGGTGCAAAATCATGAACCATGTGTGCGTTCAGAGGTGGACCGCTTGCTGGACAGACGGGCTGTGCTGGTGGAACAGCTGGCCAGGCTTTTGTCGCGCGGTCTGGACCGTCGGCTGGCCGCTCTGGCGGTCGACTGCGGTCAGCCGGTCAGCTGGCCTGTGCATGCGTCACACACACGTGTGCAGGCACAACTGTGCAGTTTGGTCGTGGGTCTGCGACTCAATGCTGAGCATGCGTTCTCAGTGATCGAGAAGGGACCCGAGGCTAACTTGCCTGAGGTGAGCTGTTCAGTTTGTTACTTACTTGGGCTTTTTTTATCAGGCCGCCTCCACTACAGCTCTCCACGCTTCTCGGTCCTCTGTTAATAATTGTCTCCATCCTCTATATCCCATTTTCTGGAGATAGTCTCTCACTTCATCTTCCCACCTTATTCTTGGCCTTCCTCTCTTTCTTTTTGAATGTAGCCTCTCCTTGAATATTATTTTAGGCATTCTGTTCTCATTCATTCTACAAATATGTCCAAACCATCTAAGCCGCTGCGCCTTTATAAATTTTACAATATTTTGGCCTTTTATCAATGCCTCGAGCTCTGAATTAGTTCTTCTCCTCCACTCCTCTCCTTCTTTAACTGGACCATAAATCGTTCTTAGGATTTTCCTTTCAAAAACGCCTAAATGGTTTTTGTCTTCTTTCGTTAACGTCCAAGATTCACAGCTGTACGTTACAACAGGTCGAATTAGGCTCTCATATATTTAAAGTTTCGTGTTTCTACATATGAGCCTGTTCTTCAAAAGTTTCATGTTACTGAAGTATGCTCTATTTCCAGCCAATACTCTTTGCTTTATGCTGTAACCCATCTTGTTTTCGTTATTCAGTTCAACCCCCAAGTAGCTGAAGTCCCTTACACCTTGAAAGATTTTATTTCCAATTCCGAGGTTTTGTGGAACTCTTCTTGCTTGACTACTTCATATTTTCATATACCTCGTTTTACTTTCATTAACTACCAAGCCAATCTTATTCGCCTCTCTTTCTAGCAACAAATACGTTTCCTGCAGAACATCTTTCCTTCTTGCAATTATCGCTACATCTTCTGCATATGCACATAGCCTACCTGATACATTCGGTGGAAAATATTTCCCCTGTCTAATCCTTCAATAGCTCTATGCAATGCAATATTGAATAGGATTGCAGATAGAACATCGCCTTGTTTGACAACAGTGTTAAATTGAAAAGTGCTGCTCCTTCTATTACCAATTTTGACCATTGCTGCAGTCCTACTCATTGTCATTTTTGCTAGACTAATGAGCTTTTTTGGTAAGGCGTATTGCTCCAATGTTTTCCATAGCTCACCTCTTACTATGCTATCGAAGGCTTGCTTGAAGTCAATAAATAAAATATGTAAATCCAGGTCATGCTCATAAAACTTTTCTGCGATTTGCCGGATTGTAAAGATTTGATCTGCTGCCCTTTCTGGCCGGAATCCGCATTGATATTCTCCAAGCACTTGTTCTGTGTAGGCCTTAATTCCATTGTTAAGAATACTTGATAAGACTTTATAAGCTACACTGAGAAGAGTTATTCCACGATAATTATTACAGTCCAGTTTATCGCCTTTTTTATAGATTGGACATATTATACCTTTGTTCCAATCTTGAGGCATAGTTTCATCTCTCCATATCATACTTATCAGCTCATGTATTCTCTTGACTGTGTCATCACCACCATACTTTATCATTTCTGCCGATATATTATCTTGGCCACCTGCCTTTCCATTCTTCAGGTGCTTTACAGCCATTTCTGTTTCCTCTAATGTTGGCCCTGCAACAAACTCCGCTTCAATACTAAGTGGCTCCCCTGTTCCTTCATGTACATTCTCCTCATTGATATCTGTTACTGTTAACAGTTCTCTGAAATGCTCTGCCCATCTCTCCATGATATTATCCTCTCCATTCACAACTCTCCCTCTTTTGTCTTTGCAGGAAATAATTCTTGGTCTATATTCTTTATTTATTCTTTCCATCGCTCTATAGAACTTTTTCGTTTCATTCTGTTATATAAGCTTTCAATTTCTTCTAACGGTTTGTTCAAAGCTTCTCTTTTCTTTGTCCTATTTGCAATTCTTCGTTTTTCCTTGTAATCTTCATAATTTCTTCTTATTTCTCGTTGTATCATTCGAGCTCTGGCTTCATTCTTCTCTCTAATTGCTTCCCTGCACTCATTATCGTACCATCCCTCATTCCTTTTCCATCTTTTCTGACCAATTGCTTCATTTGCTGCTTCCTTCAGGCCATTGGCTAGCTTTGTCCATACTTCTTTAACACCATCTGTTTTTGAAGAGCTCAAAGTTTTTTCCTGTATTAACCTGAGGTATTCACTACGGACTCTTTCACTCTTTAGCTTTTCAACATCCCATCCTTTAGGCATAACCTTTTGTTTACCCGCCATTGACAGCCTCTGTCTCACTACTACCTTCACAATGAAATGGTCAGAGTCACAATTAGGTCCCCTACAGCTTCTTACATTAGAAATTGATGATGCATTACGGAAGTCAACTATCACGTGATCAATCTGATTGATTGTTGTTGCATCTGGTGATTTCCAAGTTCCAAGATGAATACCTACTTAGGCTATAGCACAAGAAAAAAAGACTGTAGTGGTGCAGACATGTGGAGAGAAAGGAGAACGATTATGTGGGGAAAAAGATCGACCACTTCGAAAAATGTCGTGGGGAAGACCTAGGAAGAAATAGGAAACAAAATGAACAGTTTTAATAAAATTTAATAAATATTAAATCAGATATACTGGTATCAGCTATCCTCTATAGAAGGCAGTGATGAGGCAGAGAATCGGCAAAGCTGTTCTCCTACCTTACTCCACTGCCATTATAACGTGGACCTCACTATAATCATAGAGAAAATATAGAGAAGATAGGTCATGGTATAGGTCGTTTATGTTGCAACTCAAGACAACAGTCCTATAGTGAGGTCCACGTTATAATGGCAGTGGATAAAGATAGAAGAATAGCGATGCCGATCCTCTGCATTAATTAATTATATTTCTACACTGTCAAAAACATAATTAGCATCGTGTTGGACCTTGAAAAGGATAGTACCACCGGCTTTGTCGAATGATAGACAAGGATAGCAAAACCAAAGTTGATCAAATACTGTCATTATAACGTGGACCTCACTATAGTAGTTGTTTTTTTGTGAAGCTATTTGACGCTGGTAGTGTCTCATACTGTGTCGTTCTTAAGGTGCGTACAGATATACGCGCCGCGAACATGAGCAATTCACTCTTAATCAGCTGATGTCAAGATTTTTATATCTATATCTTATACCGTTTCTGTAAAAATACAGATATAGACAGCTGATCAAAAGTGAATTGCTCATGTTCGCGGCGCGCATATCTGTACGCACCTTTATACTCTCACCCAGCCAGGAAATTCTTGTCCTATAAAAGAAGATACTGAGGCTTCTATGCAATGCATCGTATCGAGAAAGTTGTAGACCTTTATTCATGAAAATGAGGGTAATGACCTTCCCAGCTCTTAATGTGTATTTTTCGATTGTATTTGTACATTCCAATATTGAAATATTTGATGTGAATAGGGATCTCCATGTTTATGACACAAGGAACGGAAACAGTCTGAGAGTTCATAGGTATCCACATAGCTCCTCTCACAAACTCTATGCTTATATGGCTGTGAAACTCTATAATTATCTGCCTGTTTTTATTAAGACATCTCCCAAAATGAAAATGAAGAAAATTTTGATAAACGAAACACCTTATAAAGTAGCTGACTATTTCTCTATAAATTGCAAACATTATACATAAACAGTATCAAAATTAATGAATACCATATCCTATGGTATTCGCCTATGGGGTAATTCTTGCTATGCTTCAAAAGTTTTCATATGGCAAAAAAGGCAATGAGAGTGTTAGACAACTTGAGAAACAGAGAGTCATAATAATACAAAACACCTTTTTTTTAATGCATTTTTTTGATGCAGAGAAAGCTTTCGAAGACTGAGGATGTTGACATTCCCTTCAATATTTTTATAATGATTAGCTTGCTGCATGTCAAAACCTATTTAGAATTTACTCATGTCAGGGAAACAAACATGAATAAACAACCCGGCATAGAAATGATATTCCAATCTCACAGGAAAGGCTTTCTAAAACAAGGGACAGTCACCTATTTCAGCAGATACAAATTTACAAAACTCTTTCCTCAGCTGTTGAAGAGCTGCCAAAAATGAAATCCAAGAAATTTGTGTAGAATAAAATGATGGAGAGAGCATATATTCATTGACTGCATACTTTGAATGTTCAATATAAGGGCTGCAACTCATTTTGGACTAAGTTGTGTACTGTAAGGAGTGTCATCTATGTGAATGCTGTTACTATTCTTGTCAATCTCCCTGTTAGCCTACTTGTATATACATACTCTGAGCTATTGCTATTCTTGATATTATGTTATGTATCTTATTATGTACACTGTATTTTTTTCTTTTGACGAGCTTATAAATTGTAAAAAATGTCAGGCAGAATAATAGTATCTTGAGTCACAAGGACGGGAAGGGCCGTTTTGCAGGCGAGAATGATGTTTCTAGTCGAGGCGTTAGCCGAGACTAGAATTTAATTCAGGCACTAGAAAAGATATTCACGTCCAAGTAACTTACAATATTTTGTCATAATAATCTAGAAAAGAATAATTGAGAAACAGAAAACATTACCTGCTTGTGCTGACATTACTAAATGCATTCTATAAACATAACCTAGTTCACAAGTTTCGAATCAGGAATTTCTTGATTGTAGTTGACAAAACATCCACCTGGAGCGCTAAAAGGCGGCAGTTTTGCTGTTCCAAATTCGGAACTAGGAAACATACTCGACTGTAAAGAAAACATATGATTTTATTACAGTATAGTAGGCCTATGCTGTAATGAGAATCATATGTTTATTTGTTCTACAATCAGCTGTTTTACCGGCTTGATTTCATGGATGTAAAACAGCTGAAATTGAATGACTATGACCAAAATAATTTGAAATTGAATGTATGTACTGTAATATTCCTGTCTGTTCAAATGATATTTTATTAACTTGATTTCATGATATAAGTCAAATATAGATGATTTGTATTGTGACTTTGAAATTTTTTACATGACCATGCATTGTTGAAAATGTCCTTGTCAATAAAGCAATTTTTTTTCTATAGGCGAGCGAATTCCGTGCGTTCTGGGGAGACAAGGCTGAGTTGCGCCGGTTCCAGGATGGCACCATTTGCGAGTCGGTGGTGTGGGAGTGTGCGCCAAGTGTGGTCATGTCTCGGCGCCGTCTCATCTGTCGTGCGATCGTCACCCATCTGCTCACAACCAAACTGCGCATGCGCACAACCTGCCTCACCTATTTCGCCGATCAGATAGAGCAAGTTGTTCAAACAACCAACGTGAGTACCATGACTATAGTGAGGTCCACGTTATAATGGCAGTGTTCGATTAGCAATGGTATTGCTATCCTTGTCTATCATTCATTTCATTTATTCATAGACAATAGATACAATGCAGGTAAAAACAACAGGCATTCGCCCAAAACTGCTTTAAACCTTAATTTGGAATACACAGTCTAGAGGTTATGTAAATGATAACTTAATTCACACACTATTTTGAGTCCAAAAAATGTATGTACTACAATAATTTCAAATTTATCAGATTAATTAGTTTCAAAATACAAAACCAAAAAAAAAATCTTCCTTCACTATCACAAAAAATATTAAAAAATTCATTCAACAAAGCGTTTAGTGCTATTTCTTTCTCGCTTTGCTCTGCTGCCAGATCGTATCAAAATCTTTTCTCGCTTTGCTCTGTTGCCAGATCGTATCAAAATCTTTTCTCGTCTTTTAACAATAATTTCGAACATATGAAACATAATTTCGAACAATATAAACATAATTCAACAAATAATAATCATTTCCATTTATTTCATAATTTTTCATTAGAGACATAATTTCGAAGAATATGTGAGCTCACTTACCCAATGTATTTGCACCCCACTCTAAATTCAATGTTTTCCTACTACACCTGCTCTAAAACATTGGTTTCCCATAGTTGAGTAGGTTAATTTCCGAAAAAATGCAATTTACTTATATTTGTAGTAAATTTCATGAATTGTATTTTTGAATATTATGTACATTTTATTGATTAGATTGTTTATTTGTATATTAATGGAAATATAATTTATTATTACTATTATAAATTAACAAAATAGTTCATCTAAATAATTATAGAAATATTCATTGTTAAATTATTGAAAGATATAATTTTCTGCTTAATAAAATATAATTGATTATTTTAAACAAGAATGAACAGTTAATATTACATCAATAAACCGGTATCAGTTACCGTATATAGAAGGAATTAACAAGACAGAGGATCGGTAACGTTGTTCTCCTATCTTTCTTCACTGCCATTATAACGTGGACCTGACTATGGAAATTTTGTCAAGTGAACAACAAGACTTACCTATTTCGGACTAAGTGTAACCGTATCTAAATTTGGGAGAGGAATATCACAAGCTTACCATATTTTTTCTCTCCCTATCATTTTAATGATGTACTTATTGTATGAATCAATAAATAATTAAGAAATAATTTTTAACATGGACCTCACTTCAGCTATTTTAAATCGGGGCACCGAGTTATTTATTTATTGATGAACAGAGCACAATATTATACAAAATGATTGGGGAAGGACTAACAGGCACAGCCCAAAACTGTTTCTTCCCCGAATTTTGATTTATACACTATAAATGGTCTAAAAAGTAGGTTATGCTCCATACACTTGAATTCAGGTCCAATTTTCAGTCCGAAAATATTTGAATACAGAAGCGTTCTAATTTAGATTGTTTACAAACCAAATAGAATAACAAAATAACACTCACTAATCATTTAAAACTGTAAAATAATGATTAACTTTGAATATTATGATATACAATGTTATGTCAACAAATAATTATTTTGATCGAGTCTATTAAAATTTCTAGATAATATTTCTTGCGAGATACAGTAAGCTGATTGATTACACAGCTGATATCCCACACAGGCACATGCATCTTCTGTTATCGACAGACGACGAAATTATCATCTGTTTTTCCAAGGATGAATTATCCTTTCAATGTCCTCCAGCGAGTTTTACCAGGGATGAGACCTAGTGCAATCGAATTTTTATATCATAAACCTACTATGTTCTAAATTCCGTGAAAATCGTTAGAGCTGTTTTCGAGATCCGTTGGACATAAATATAAGTAACTAATAACCAAATATAAAAATATATACAGATATACAGAAATTTCTCGTTTAATATAATAGGATAATGTGACTCGAAATTGTGCTGTTTGTAAATAGGAGGATGACTGCGACCTAGCGACAGCACAGCAGCGAGCGGTGGCTGCGTTGGATGCACTGACCAGACAGATGCTGGACGTTGAAGATCTGCCGCTCACCCTGGCCGCTGTGCAAGGGGTCTCCGATGTAGTTCGGTTTTGTGCCGCTAGAGCGCCTCAGCGAGCCTCACCAGACGCCAATCAACGCTGCAAAGCTCCCAAAAGTGTGGAGCCGATTGATGGTAACTATTAGGGCCGGTTTCCGAGCTCGGGATTCAGCTAAGTTCTAGACTAAACAGCTGGAGTCAGAAAACTGGTTTTCCAAACGGGACTTAGTCGTAGTTTTTATGATAATCTTTATTTCCTCATTTCTATAATTGGAAACGTTTTTCCTTGACAAAATGAAACATTCCTAAATAATTCAAAATAGCTGAAACTTTACACTATTCTCTCTTTATTTTATTTTTCGAGATTTAATTGACCGGACGCAGTGAGGTCTATGTTTTAACTCGGATTTTCTTTCGTCTGTCTGTATGTAACGTAATTACGGTCAAACACGTTGATAGAATTCTATGAGATTTGTCAGGAATATTCATTTTTTAACTGCGCGTCGATGTATATACAATGTTTTTCATATCCTGATAAAGGACGAAGGAGTGGGTCAATGTTGCTGTCCAAAGATCTTCACCTGTAAAAAGGTTCGAAGAATACGTGTTCAAAATTTGAAGCTGATTGATCAGTCTAGAAGTTATTGTAGAACATACAATCAGACGGACAACGACTTTGGCCTTCAGTCAAAAGCGAGAAATCGCTAACTCTCGTTCGAATATATACTGAGGTCTACGTTATAATGGGAGTGTTTGATTAGCAATGGTATTGCTATCCTTGTCTATCATTCAACAAAGCGGATAGCGCCATATCTTTCTCGCTTTGCTCTGTTGCCAGATCGTCTTTTAACAATGTAGAACTCATAATTAATTAATAAAATATTTCATCTTAATTATGTGGATTCATTATGAAATTATTATAAAATATAATGTATTGCTTGATAAAATTTAATTGATTATTTTAAACGAGAATGGACAGTTAATATTACATGAATAAACCTGTATCTTCTACCGTCCACAAAAGGCAATAATAGTAGTGTAAAAATAAGTAAAATATATTTAATGAAGAAGATGAAAAATATTGCTACTGTACTGAGTATGTACATTGATTAAACTCTACAAATAGTACAAATCAAGCTTTCCGGGAATAAATTGATGAGTTTACTTACTTTTTACATTCTATAAATATTCAAAAAAAAATTTTTCATTTTAAAACAGCATGAATTTTTAAATTTCAGTATTATTATTGAGGTACCCTACCTACATTCCCGATTATATGTTTTATGTACCATATTCATTTATTTACCGCCGTGATACGATATTACAAGATCCATAAGATCGTGGCAGTTTTATTGACAGAACAATCTCTCAATAACGAATACCTCTCTGCAGCGAATTTTTTCTCGGGATAATCGACTTCGTTATACAGAGGTTCGACTGTATTTCATCTTAATTTTGAAAATTCATTATGAAATTAATGAAAAATATAATTGATTATTTTAAACCAGAATGAACAGTTAATATTACATCAATAGACCTGTATCTACTACCGTCCACAGAAGGCATTGACAAGACAGAGGATCTGCCATTATAACGTGGACCTCACTATAGGCAGGCAGAACTACGTAATTTTGACAGAATACTTGATAATTATTTTATTAAGTTTATTTGATTTGATTGTTTGTTGTTTGCAGCCGTGATGCAGTTGGGTCTGTCGAAGAAGTGGCCACACGACCTGGCAGCCATCAGTCGAATTAAGGCTGCATTCTACATAGAACTCGCCAACAAACTCCAGCAGCGTTACCAACTCATCGCCAAGCCTTTTCCCAACTACCTCATTGTCTGCAAGGTATTTATTTTCTCTTACTTTCGTGTGCAACAATCTAAAGCCTTAAATCTTCCAATTTCAACCAGATATGATCGGAAGATAATCTCTATTGTGAGGTGCACATTATAATGGCAGTGGAGAAAGATAGGAGAAAAACGTTGCGAAGTCTCTCCATTTTGCCATTGACTGTACACAGCTGTAACTCAATTCATCCCATTAAATTTAATCTAATAATAATTATCATTTCCTTGATAAAATAATCAATTTAATGTCAAATTAATCAAAAAAATATATTTTTTCATAATTTGATTCAAAAATTTGCTTTCATACCTGAGATCAGATTTTTATTTTTATACAAACCTGAAATGGCGGCTAATTTAAAAAGCTGTGATACAACAATCTGAATTTGAAAACAACAGAAATTAAGTTATTTGGTAGGCATTCTATTCCAATTTCTTTTAAAAATAATAGAAAAATAAAAATCCTTTTTAAAAATAAGTAATTTCAATGGATTTAATTCTGAAATAACTTTTCAATATTATTCATACCGGTACGAGTAGGTCTAACCTATACGGGTAGGCTAACTAAAGCATGGATGAAGTCTAGGATGGTTAGTTATCAACTTTTAAAATGTCATTTCAGGTATTTTAATAATTAAAATAAAAACAAATTATTTGTGTTTCTCATACGGCAATGTTTAAAAATTATTTCATTGTTTCAAAAAAACATTTTAAATCAATTATACGACTTGTGTACTCAAGTATTTTGATAGAATGAAGAAAAAAAATGACGGCTGAGAATTGTTTGGTCAGTTTTGTACAGTCACTGTCAAAAATGAATATAAAATATTCTGGCAAATAGACAACATTGCAAAGCGAGAGAGAGATAGTGCTATCTGTTTTGTTGTATGATAGACAAGGACAGCAACAGTATTGTCAATCGTACACTGCCATTATAACGTGGACCTCACTATAGCTGTTTACCCTGTTGTCAATATTTGCAGTAGCAGAAGTCTTCGGGTTGATTTACAGCATTCAATTTGGATTTTCGTTTATTAGTTCATTACCGTTTGAATAAATGTAATATCTCAGTAATTTCCTTGTGTAGATTTATAGGATAAACTAATAATACTGCGATGAACCCTACCGTGAGGTCAACGACGCTATAATGACAATGGAAAAGATCGGAGGACAGCGTTGCCGTTTCTCTGCCTTCTTCCCACTGACTTCTATAAAGGATAGCTAATCTATATAAATAAAAATCGAACCTCAAATTTTTACGTTCAATAACTTTTTTATTTGTTCACCGAATTTGATGATTTTTGTTTAGTTGTTTTTGTTATGTTCAGGAGAAAGTTTATGGCCTATTAAATTTATAATCCGACTGCAGGACTCTTTCCTACGGTCCTTCAAAGTTTACATTTAATCCTTATGGAAGAAGAATTGTGAGCTGGCCACAAACAGAAATAAAAATCAGCTGTTATAATAATTTAACAGCCGTCGGTGGATCTGTTTTTCTATTTTCTCTCTACTGATTCACAAAATTGTAATTCTTAATAATGCCGCGGTGCGAACGATGTCCAAACTTGGGTCGTATAACACGAAATGCTGTAAATTTAGAATATGCACGGGAAAATCAGCAGCAAGGAGATCTGCGCCATTCAATTTCCCAGCAAGCTGCATTCGACTGTATCTAAAAATACAAACTGCTGTACAACTAACTAAGCACACAGGAAGTCCATATTGAGATATAATATACTGATTGTTGGATAATTTTCATAAAAATACAGTGCATCAGTGGTAATCCCGTCCTGTCCCCAAACCTATGGATTGGGGTACAGTTAAGATTTAATTCACGAAAACGTCGACAGCCCCAAAAGTAAGTCTTTAATTTGCACTAACCTTGGAACTGGCGAGGAAGTGGACTGTATCTGGTGTGTAGAAGTTGCTGCTGACGATATCCTTCTTTATGCGTAGGCCTATATGATATTGTACATATATCACGAAACGAAACGTGGTAATTGCGTTCAGCTCGAACGCCACGGAAACAGGAGAAACGAAACGAAAACGATGTTGACTTCTCGAGCACGCTTCTTGAAGTGCTGGTTCGATAGATAAACGGGGAGGATGAAGGAGGGGTGAGGGAGAGAGGTTATCTTGCCTCTTTGGGAGAGGGGGAAGGGGAGGAAAGCACAAACCAATCAACCCACAATCAAGGCTGGCGATCCTCCGTGAATCCACCATCTCCGCCCGCCTTGGAATGCCCCATTTCCAAGAACATAAACTCAAAAAAAACTAAAATTTAAAAGTAAAAGAAAAAACAGAACAACAAGCACTGAACGGTAGAAAAGGAAAAACGAAGGGAAAAAGAAATAGGAAAGGAAAACGGAAAACTTGGTGTATGGGTTAAACTAATAGGGAAGTATGGGGGCAAGTTTCCTAACTGGCCTAACATACTCACCAGAGTTATGATTTGGGTGACTCTACCTAACGGGTATGATAAGGGTGATGAATTGTCCTCTTTAATCCATACTAACTGCCCTACCTGAAGGTTTGTGTCACTCTCAAACCACTTATTCTTCTGTTGAAGAGTGTGGAGGTATTCACTCTCCCACCTCTTCCACAATCTCTGAGTGAAGCGATTAACCTTTTCCCAACGAGACAGTCTGTGCTCGTTGACATCACTCACGTCAATTTCAGGAACCGCCAACAGAGGGCGATGAACAAGGAAATGTCCGGGAGTCAGCGCCTCGTAGTCATCAGGAGATGAAGAGAGCGCATACAACGGTCTCGAATTGAGTATCGCCTCAATTTTCACCAACAGAGTGGAAAGCTCAACAATAGTTAGGACCGAATTTCCCACTTCACGAAACAAATGGAATTTCACATTTTTAATATTAGACTCACAGATTCCATTCATGAAAGGAGCATGTGGAATATTAAAACGAAATTGGATGCTTTTAGATGACATCGCATCACAGACGTTGGATTGATTTTCTGATGATCTGAGAAATTCAACAATTTCCTTCAATTGTCGCGCAGCACCTTTGAAATTCGTCCCTTGATCACAGAATATTTCTTTAGGCAATCCACGCCTAGAAACAAAACGATGGAGAGTGTTAATAAACTCTTCGGATGAAAGACTTGTAAGCACCTCAATGTGACAAGCTTTTGTTGCCAGACAGACAAACAGTGCAAAGTATGCCTTGTACGTACGAGCTTTGGGCCGAATACTCTCTTTGACAGTGAAAGGACCAGCTAGATCGACCGCAGCCTTCAGAAAGGGAGCACTGGGAACAACACGAGAGCTGGGAAGATCACCCATGACGGGAGCAACAGGAGTTGCATTGAATAAACGGCAACGAGTACAATTGAAAATCACATTTCTGATAACACTGTGTGCTCCAACAATCCAAAAATAACGCTGAATAAGAGCACGCACTATTCTTGGTCCAGCATGAAGATGAGAAATATGATAATACTCAATGAGGAGTTTAGTAAAATGACTATCTTTATGTATCAAGCAAGGATGCTTGGCTTCATATCCTAAAGCACTATTTACCAATCTGCCACCAACACGAATCACACCATCACAATCCAAGAATACAGACAATTTTTGGAAACTCTTATCACAAGGTTTACCCTCTTTCAATAGGTCGAGTTCACGATTGAAATGACACTTTTGAACAATTTTAACACAATAAATTTGTGCACATTTCAACTCTTGAACACTAAGTGCGCCTGATTTTAGACAGACACCACTAATTGATGCTTTACAGTTATTCACGAAACTAAAACATAAGCACAGGAACGTAACAATCTCATGTATGAGGAGAAACGTGTTATCTGAATAACAGCAGTCTCTTCAGTGATATTCAAAACAACACCTTTATTTTGTTTCACATCAGCCAGAATTTCAGTAGCAGGGTAAGTCATAGATGACAACGGCCAACATGACAACGAATTAGAACACCACGTTGGAGCATTGAACCAATCTTGCGAATTGCACAAGTTTTGGGGAGAAATGCCTCTTGAACCAACATCGGCAATATTGAGATCAGTACCAATGTGATTCCAATCTGAAATATTAGTCAACTCTAATATTCTCACAACACGATTTGCAACAAACGTTTGCAACTTGTAAGGAGGTATATGCAACCAAGATAAAACAATAGTTGAATCACTGAACAGAAACGTAGATTGAAGATTGATTTTTTCCAGTGAAGGAAGGACTGAAACATACAATCGCGAAAGCAACAACGCAGCTTGAAGCTCTAATCGAGGAATAGACAGAGTTTTCAACGACGCAACTTTAGTTTTAGCTTTCAACAGGAAGCATTTCACCGTAGATTCTGACGACACAACTCTCAAGAAGATACAAGCACAGATTCCTTTCTGCGATGCGTCGGAAAACCCAAGTATTTGACAAGAAAAAGCATCACCATAAACGCATCGAGGAATTGAAATTGAACTTAGAGCAGGAAGCTCTCTCATCAGCTCGTTCCAGCATTCGTTGTAGTCAACAGGAAGCTCTCTCATCAGCTCGTTCCAGCATTCGTTGTAGTCAACAGGAATCGGCGTATCCCAATCGATGTCCAACTTCCACAGCTCTTGGAAAAAACATTTCATTTTGAATATTACTGGAGCTATAAAACCGAGAGGGTCATACAGACGCGCGATAACGGACAGAACAGTGCGCTTAGAGTTTTTCTTTTGAAACTCTGGAACGGAGACTTTAATATGAAAACAATCAGTAGTTGGGTTCCACATTATGCCAAGAACTTTCACATTTGAATTAGGCTCATCACTGATATGAAGTGGTACTTGAGTGTTTTCAGAACGAATCAAATCCAAGAACTCAGGAGAATTACTGCTCCATTTATTCAACTTGATATGAGCACAGTCTAGAAGATTACAAAGTTGTGATTTTATTTCACAGATTTCTGCCAACGAATTAGCACCTGTGAGAAAATCGTCGTGATATATATCATCACGAATAGCTGCTGCTGCCAACGGAAATTTATCTCCTTCATCTTTTGCCAATTGAATGAGAGCACGTTGAGCAAGAAAACCAGACGGTTTCAAACCATATGTGATTGTTTTGAGCTCATAAACGACAATATCATCGGAAGGATCTTTACGAAACAATATGTGAAGGAAAGAACGATCTTCTTCATCAACGAGGATAGCACGATACATTTTCGTAACATCACACGTGAATACGAATGAGTGAAGTCTGAATCTAGTTAACACATCACATATGTCATTTAACAATTTTGGACCTGAATGAAGAACTTGATTCAACGAAATGTGACTCTTTTTAGCAGACCCATCAAATACAACACGAACCTTTGTTGTAGGTGATGACGGATTGAATACACAAAAATAAGGAATAAAATATTTACCTGGTTTTTTAGCAACTTCCATATGATCCAAAAGAAGATACTCTTCCATAAATGATACGCAATCAGATTTCAAACGAGCATCACGCAGCATACGACGCTCCAACGACAGAAAACGATTTAAAGCAACATCATGAGATTCATGAAACTTGAGTTGATTAGTGTCAACTTTGAAAGGGAGACGAACAACATATCTTCCTTCAGTATCACGCGTGTGAGTTTCAGCAAAATGTTTCTCACAAAACTCATCATCGGGACTAGGAAATTTATGATTAGGAATTTCTTCACTTTCCCAAAACTTATGAACCAAATTATTCAACGAGTTCTCAGAGGTGGGACACGTCATTAATGCAGTCAATGACTGATTAAGAAGACCGGAATGATTTGGAAATTCACCCAAAATAATGTCACCAAACACGTAATTTATTATGCATACGACCACAATAACACAACGATTTAGACTTGCATTGGTTTACAGCGTGAAATTTGGAGAAACAATTGAAACAGACTCTCAATGATTTCATAAATTCATTCCTAGCTTTTGGATCTCTTTTCAAGAAAGCAGGACATTTGAATAACGAATGATTCGTTGAGTTGCAAAATGAGCATTTTGTTTCAGCACTATCATTCAATTCACAAGTAACTGAGCTGCTTTTATTTCGAACGCTGTTATCAGCCTGAGTAGATAAGACAACCTTTTTCTGAAAATACTTATTTTTCGGCTTTTCGATAGATTTTTGTTCATTAACAGACGGCACATCAGATGCAGATAATTGATAAGATCCAACTCTCTTATTCACGAAATCAATCAACTGTTGACAAGAAGGAAAGCTCTTATCCGCTACCTCGAGCTCAAACGATTCACCTGATATTTTGTCTAATTGACGAATAGCTAATGAGTACAAGATATAATCAGCCAAATCAGGAACTTTCAACGATTTCAGAGTGGTAATACTATCACCTACTTCAACAAGAAAATCTTGAAGCGATTGTAACGAAGGTTTAAATGGGATTGAACTAGTTTTCAAAATCTCATTTACGTAGTAGTTAGCTAGCACCCTATCACTTTCATAACGCTTGCATAGAGTTTTCCATGCCAAATCAAAATCACTACTTATCTGAAAAGATTTCACTACTCTGGCTGTTTCGCCTTTCAACAAATTATGCAAAATATGAGATTTATGAACAGGAGAATAATATTTATCATCCACAATCAATGATGAAAAGATATTTTTGAATCTAGGCCAGTCTGAAATATCAGAGCCATCAAACGGTTTTATTTCAGTTAGAGGTAATATCATGTTCAAACGGGGAGAATGAGAGGTTGAAGTTGAGGGTTCACTTTTCTCCTTCGGTTTCTCATTTTTCATTTGATTCAATTTATCACGAGCATTTATTATTGCACAGGATAAATTATCAATAACGGTAAGTTCGCCGGGCCAGCTAGTATAATAATAATTATTATTAATTCATTAGCGTTTGAATAATTGCAATATCTTAGTAATTTCCTTCCGTAGCCTATTTTTGAAAATGTTTGTTGGTGTTTTGCAGGACGACTATGTGTTCCGTATGAGGGTGGTCTACCAGCAGGAGATGAGTGTGATGAAGGCGGTGGTGGGGGAAGGGGGCGTGGTCGCCTACAAGGACAACCCACAGTCTCTGGCAGCAGAGCGCGACCTCGTCCATTTGCCACTCATCACCAGTGTGTTGGCTGGGTGAGTAGTTCACTTCATCAACATTTCACTTGATCAACTATCACACCGTGTATAGTGACAACACAAACATTCACAATTATTATTAAACAAACATTTTTAAACGAAAATCCCAATGAATGCTGTAAATCACCCCGAAGACTTCTGCTACTGCAAATATTGACAACAGGGTAAACAGCTATAGAGAGGTCCACGTTGTAATGGCAGTGTTTGATTGGAAGTATTGTATTGCTATCCTTGTCTATCATTCAACAAAGTGGATAACGCTATCTCTTCCTCGCTTTGCTCTGTTGCCAGATCGTCTCTTAACAATGTAGAATTGATAATTAATTAATCCTATTATATTAAGCGAGCAATTTCTGTATTTATATATCTGGTTATTTATATATCTGGTTATTCTTATATCTGGCTATTTTTATATGGTTATTCATGTTTAACGGATCTCGAAAACGGCTCTAACGATTTTCACGAAATTTGGAACATAGTAGGTTTATGATATAAAAATTTGATTGCACTAGGTCTCATCCTTGGAAAAACTCGCTGAACGACATTAAAAGGATAATTCATCCTTGGCTGAAACAGCTGTGGATAGTTAAAAAGTGAGTGAGCGAATGAGTATGTGTAAAATCAAAATATCTTATCCCCGAAATTCATAAGGTGACGTATAGCCAGCTGTGAAATATAAACACGATCATTTTAGAGAATTGTGTTCTGTTTATCAATAAATAAAGATAACGAGCGAAGCTCGGTGCCCCGATATTAAGATATTTAATCTTGATTATGAAATCATTGAAGAATATAATTTCTTGCTTAATAAAATATAATTATTTTAAACGAGAATGAACAGTTGATATTACATCAATAAACCTGTATCAGCTACCGAATATACAAGGCATTGACAAGGCAGAGGATCGGTAACGTTGTTCTCCTATTCTTCTCCACTGCCATTATAACGTGGACCTCACTACAGCAAAAAGCAAGACACCATTAATGTTACATGAAATTTATATCTTGTTTATAGTTACTAATTGTCTTTGACTCTATTACAGTTGTCAAAATAGTCCTTTAGACTATAAAAGCGAAATGGCACTCACTGACTGACTGACTCACTCACTCACTCACTCACTCACTCGCAGAACTAAAAATCTATCGGACAAAAAACGTTCAAATTTGGTAGGTGTGTTCAGTTGGCCCTTTAGAGGCGCACTAAGAACGGATTTGGAAAAAATTCCCAAAGATACACCCAAAATCTGCGTTTTTCCAGCGTTTTCTCAGCTTTATCGAGAAAAAATGAACATAAAATGTTCAAATTTAGTACAGAAGCTCAGCTAGGGTGTAATAATGTTGTGTTAGAAGGAATTTGCAATAACGTCAAAGATACGCCCAAAATTAACGTTTTTACAGCGGTTTTTTTGCTTTTTCTCAGATTTATCGAGAACAAATGAACAGAAAATGTTCAAATTAACTACAGAATCTAAGCTGGGGTGTAATAATGTTGTTTTAGAAGGAATTTGAAATAACGGCAAAGATACGCCCAAAATCTGCGTTTTTCCAGCGTTTTTTTGCTTTTTCTCAGATTTATCGAGAACAAATGAACAGAAAATGTTCAAATTAACTACAGAAGCTCAGTTGGGGTGTAATAATTTTGTTTCAGAAGGAATTTGAAATAACGCCAAAAATACGCCCAAAATTAGCGGTTTTTTGCGTTTTCTCAGTTCTTTCATCAAGTAATATACAGAAAATGTTCAAATTTGGTACAGAGGTTTAGCTAGGGTCTAAACATTTTGTGATAAGGTGACCTCAATGTTTCATCAAAGATACGCCCAAAATCAGCGTTGTTCTCAGCTTTTATGCGTTTTTTCACCTTTTTCAATATCCTAACGAAGTTAGCCACCCTGCACTAAATAATTGAATTTAATCGGTGATTGAATCGAGCGAGGAAGTACTTTGACTTTCTGATGGAATGAAGCATGCTTGAATGAAAAATACAGGCGAGCGAAGCGAGCACGCTGATCTAATTTTAGACGATCCAGTCGGGGGTCCAGGGGGCGGACCCCCCTGCCTAGACGGATATGGCGAGCGAAGCAAGCCTGACGGCTAGTCCTTAATATTTCCTGCAACCGAATTTGTATTACTTGGTAAATCTTTCTACTAATATAACTAGGTTTTTCTTCATAGAAATTCAATCTATAATACTGGGAGAAGGTACTCTTATGCCGTGTATTACATTCATGCGTCTTGTTGATAGTCTGTAGTGAACACCTTCTAATATATATATATATATATATATATATATATATATATATATATATATATATATATATATATAGAGACAGGGAACACTGAAAATCTCCATTTCAATAAAATAATACCTACAAAATGTGTTTGTGGATGCAACCTCAACCTCAAGTACGCAGTGCTTTCTTTTGACTGATGTAAATATGCTGAAGGTTACTCTCTCTCTCTAGCTCCCCATAGGGCCACTGAATCTATATAAATAAAAATCGAGCCTCAAATTTTGACATGCAATAACTTTTTTATGTGTGCACCGAATTTGATGATTTTTGTTTAGTTGTGTTTTTTATGTTCAGGAGCAGGTTTATGGCCTATCAAATTTATGATCAGACTTCAGGACTCTTTCCTACTGTCCTTCAAAGTTTGCATGTAATCCTTATGGGAGAAGATTTGTGAGCTGGCCACACACAGAAATAAAAATCAGCTGTTATAATAATTGCGTCATCCAACAGCCGTCGGTAGATCTGTTTTTCAATTTATCTACTGATTCTCAAAATTGTAATTCTCAATAATGCCGTGGTACGAACGACGTCCAAACTTGGGTCGTAGAACTCGAAATGCTGTAAATTTAGAATATGCACGGGAAAATCAGCAGCAAGAAGATATATCATTCAATTCCCAGCAAGCTGCTTTCAACATATCTAAAAATACAAACTGCTGCACAATTAACTGATCACATAGGAATTCCATATTAAGATATAAATGTTAATACTGAGTGTTGGATGAATTTCATAAAAATATAGTGCATCAGATTAAGCTAAGGCTAAGCACACCTGAGGAGTAGCGGCTTGGTGATACAAAGTGTTGATCTTAAGGAGATTGCCTTATCACACCGTTCCACGCCATGCCCGATTCAGTGTGTGTGTGTGTGAGTTCTTCCATTCAAACCAATAAGCAAGAAAAATGGATGCAAAATGCCGCATCGCGCCTCCTCAGGTGTGCATCCAGCTAAAATTTGTCATGAGATGCATTAACTATTTGGCGGTACGAAGTTCGCCGGGCCAGCTAATAAGTAATAATTATGTGACTCTACCAAGCAATGGCTATCAATCGACACACTATACATTATTTATCTATGAATGTATTGATGTTTGGAGGTATGCATTGCATTGCAGGCTATCAGGCGAGCACCAGGCGTTTGGATCGGCAGCTGCACTGGCAAAGCGTTGGCTGCGCGCGCACATGCTGGACGCCATCTTGTTTCCCGATGTGGTGGTCGACCTGCTGGTAGCCGCCCTATTCGTTAGCCCCGCCCCCCTGGCCACGCCCCTCCAGCCACAGACCGCCTTCCTGCGGCTGCTGGAAAAGCTGGCCAACACCAATTGGTGCACTGAGCCGCAAATCATTAACTTCAACAACCAGCTGACCAGTCAGTACATTCCTGATATATTTTTTGTCAATTTCAGCTGTTTTTGTAGTGTATCTATGTAACAGTAGTACGGTTATATTGTTCTGTGAACAGTAGACCTCGCGCAGTTATAAACCACAGCTTCCTCTTAAGATGCGTACAGATATACGTGCCGCGAACATGAGCAATTCACTTTTAATCAGCTGACTATATCTGTATTTTTACAGAAACGGTAAGATACAGATATAAAAAGCTTGGCATCAGCTGATTGAAAGTGAATTGCTCATGTTCGCGGCGCGTAAATCTGTACGCATCTCTATACTGTCCATCAGATTAAATCCTGTCTGTATGTCGTGTCGGCGAGATATCGGTGTGAAAACGGCTAATGGCTGTTGGGGTTGGTGTATCAAAAATGCTTACATAAAAAGCTAATCTCCTTCAAGACATACTGGCAACAGGACAGCCCGAGTTCAAAGCAGAGAAAGGTCGAGAGACAATACTATATTATTTTGGTTATTAATTGCATGCAATCAATAGTTCATTGAATTGTGCATGAAAATTGCATTCAATGAGGCATGCAATTAATAGTCCACACAGCTGATTTTTCACCAAGTTACATTGAGATATTGAATTGCATGCGTCATGGCATGCAATTTATAATCCACTAGACAGCTGATTTAACCGGAAGACATCTAGGCGCCCAGACAATCTGTTATAAGTTCTTTGCATCCTATTTAATAGTGCATAAAAATAGCATTCAATGAGGCATGCAATTAATAGTCTACACAGCTGCTGATTTTTTACCAAGTTACTTTGAGATATTGAATTACATGCGTCATGGCATCCGATTTATAATCCACTCGACAGCTGATTTATGATGAGTAATTCTATAGTCTGATTTTTACTCTAATATTGACATATGAAGGAGGCTCCTTTTTCCTTTTATATTATCCTTGAACTTGAAACGCAAAATTTCTAAAACCTTGTATATACGTCGACGCGCAATTTAAAAAGGAACATACCTGTCAAATTTCATGAAAATTTATTGCTGCGTTTCGCCGTAAATGTGCAACATTTAAACATAAACAGAAATGCAAAAACCGTCGACTTGAATCTTAGACCTCTCTTCGCTCGGTCAATAAGAAAGAGTAGAGTAGGTTGCAAAAATGGTCAAAAATTAAAATCGCTCAAACTCTCAGGAATGATAGTACTTTTCGAGAGGAACAATAATACTATGTCATCATAATTGGCGAAATTGACTTCTATTCTTGAGTATGAGCATTTGAAGATTCTAAAAATACTACTACTGTCTCTTGAATATACTAAAAATATCAATCTTTTGCTTCTCGAAGTCCAAATTTCAATTTCCTTTCTAGATTTTTCAGATTTAATGTGGAAATTTCATTCATGGGACATTAATACATTCCATATATTAATATAGAAATATAATCTATAGTGAGGTCCACGTTATAATGGCAGTGGAGAAAGATAGGAGAACAACGTTGCCGATCCTCTGTCTTGTCAATGCCTTCTATGGAGGGTAACTGATACCGGTTTATTGATGTAATATTAGCTGTTCATTATCGTTTAAGATAATAAATTATATTTTATCAAGCAAGAAATCATATTTTAGAATGATTTCATAATTAAGATAAAATATTTTGTTAATTAATTATATTTCTACATTGTTAAAAACGATTTGGCAGCAGAGCATAGCGAGAAAGAGATAGCGCTATCCGCTTTGTCGAATGATAGACAAGGATAGCAACACTATTGTCTATCAAATACTGCCATTATAACGTGGACCTCACTATAATGCCTCACTATAAATACATGAAATCTATAATGAATGGGATTATGAAAAGACATTACTAGTTGAAAGAATGATGAACAATATAGCCTAAGATTAATAAACTGCACAGTCAACCGCTCTGAATGAAGTTGAGTAAATTGTGTCATTAATAAGTGATTACAAAACTGATGGAATACATGATTCCCAGTAATAATAAATAACTTTAGTTTCCAGGAGAGAACGAAAAACTGTCTGGAAAAGACATGATTCAATCAGGTAAATAAATAATTTAGTTCAGAAAAGTAATGTCTGTACTCTACAGAATCTAAAAGCGGTCTCTCGTTCAGCTCCCCAAGTCGACCGAATCAGGCTCAAAAAATAGGTATCAGGCTGAGCAATAATACATGAAAATACCAAATTACAAAGGACGTGGTGGGGACGACAATAATTTCCCTCAATAGAACGAGAAATGAATACAACTAACAAGGACAGAATACAGCAAAATTCCCTCAATCGAAGTAAAAGACTGAGCAATAGAATGGATTTTCAGCTAATTTTTTATGATGATTTTGCGTCTACAACAATTCTAAGTATTCAGGAAAACGTTGGAAGACAATAGAGGAAATATTAGAATTTAATGTGCTGAATTACATCATGAAACTACTCCGTTACCGTGAGAATCACAACGTTAATCCAGCACACTGAAAATTATCTTGGAGAAGTTATAATTTTGAAAAAATAAATTTCGGCACAACTATTGTCAATCAAATACTGCCATTATAACGTGGAACCCACTATATCTGTTAACCTTGTTGTCATTATTTGCAGTAGCAGAAGTCTTCGTGGTTATTTACAGCATTCATTGGGATTTTCGTTTATGAATGTTTGTTTAATAATCGACCGAACGAATTGAGGTCTAAGATTAAAGTCGACGGTTTGGCATTTCTCTTAATGTTTAAATGTTTATATGTTGCGCATTTACGGCGAAACGCGGTAATAGATTTTCATGAAATTTGACAGGTATGTTTTTTAAATTGTGCGTCGACGTATACATACGGTTTTTTTTGTAATTTTGCATTTTAAGGATAATACAAAAGGAAAAAGGAACCTCCTTCATACGCCAATATTAGAGTAAAAATCAGACTATAGAATTATTCATCATAAATCAGCTGACAAGTGATTACACAGATGTGTGGAGAAGCCAGTCTATTACTGTATTTGTATAAGGTCTATAGTTTCAATCAGAGACCTTGAAGAGGTATACATCTTTAAGCTGGGTTTACACCAAAGTTATTAACAAAATGTTAATAACTTAATCCTTATAGATTCTATTAGATTGAACGCAAGTTGACAAACACACATGTTCATCATGTGTATGATAAGTTATGTTCAATCTAATATAATCTATAAGGATTGAGTTATCAACATTTTGTTAATAAATTTGGTCTAATCGCAGCTTTAAGGTCTTTGGTTTCAATATTTTGTTTTGCAGTCATGGTATTATTATGCGTGTCCATCAGTATCAATATTCTCACATTCGAAAAAACTAATTTAATAGGTGATTAAAAATAATCAAATGAACTAAATAATGCTGAAGAAATTATAATATTTTTGATTGAAAAAAATTAATTTTCATTAGATGGGAAGATTATCACGGAACTGGATGAATATTATATAAATTCTGGAATAGAAATATATTTTATTCATTGTTTAAATTAACATAAATATTAATAAATTATGGAATACAAATTCAAACGTGAACTGATTTTGTTAACATTTAAAACAGTTGACATCAGGTACTTGTGGATGAGAATACTGCGTGAGGTCTACTGTTCACAGAACTACTAGTAATTGTGAATGTCTGTGTTGCAGGAGAAGATATGAGCGAAGTGGATGAGCTTTTCAGAACAGGCAAGGAGTTGGGCTCTGGACCTGCCCTGTTCCTGGCCACCAGCTATGACCGGTCAGGTGCTGTGTTCACCGGAACGCCCCCTCTCTGCCCGTGCTCTATCACCTGGCCAGAATTGCGCAAGCCTCCATTGATGTCCTTCACAATCAGCTGATCAACGCTCAGCCGACCACTGACTTCAAGGTCAGTATGACCCGCCACAATCCGCCATCTCCAAGGGGGAACACGACTTGGTGCCACCCCGTCTACTTGACACCCCGTCAACCTGTCCCCTTTTAAAACCGGTTTTGAGGGGACAGGTGGACGTGAGCCGTCCCCGTCTACTTGTTTCCTTTCTAAGAAAGTGACAACTATAGTGAGGTGCACGTTATAATGACAGTATTTGATCAACTTTGGTTCTGTTATCCTTGTCTATCATTCGACAAAGCCGGTGGTACTATCCATTTCTAGGTCCAAAACGATGCCAATTATGTTTTCGACAGTGTAGAAATATAATAAATCAATTCAGAGAATCGGCATCGCTATTTTTCTATCTTTATCCACTGCCATTATAACGTGGACCTCACTATAGTCGACGGAACACTCTGACGCGAGGGTGCGAGGTGTCAGGTTGTCGTTTACGGTCATGACTAGTTGGCACCTTCGGTCCAGAAGGTGACAAGTAGTCGGGGTGTCAACTTGACGGCAATTGTATATTTTTACGTGGGTACAGGTTGTCGCCTATGGCCAAAAACCAGGTGTCAGGTAGTCGGGGTGACACCTAGACGGCGACCCATCCAAGGGATAGTGAGGTCCACGTTATAATGGCAGTGTTTGATTGACAATAGTGTTGCTATCATTCGACAAAGCAGATAGCGCTATCTCTTTCTAGCTTTGCAATGTTGTCAGTTTGCCAGGAATATTTTATGTTTACTTTTGACAACTAATATTATATAAAATGTAATGGGATGAATTGAGAAACATATGTGTGTACTCAGTGGTAGAATAGAGTCAAATATAGAAATTTGGCAACCTTGTTCTCTCATATTTCTTCACTGTCATTATAATGGGGATCTCACTATACACAAGGGATATACTCGACCACAATCCGCCATCTCCAAGGGAATTAGATTAATAATATTATTATTTACAGCATTTAATTTGGATTTTGTTTAATAATTGAATAAGCGAAGTGAATTCTATGTTTCAAGTCAATCGGCGTTTGTCTGTTTGTTTGTAACCGCAGTTAAGTCGCAGTTATGGTCCGATTTGGATAAAATTTGGTATACAAGTACTTTGAAACAAGGCGCAGAAACGTATGTATTCAAATTTTTTAAATTCATCCCTGTTTCAAGATGGCGGCACTTTATTCGGAAATTTTACCCTAAAAATCAACCTAACTTTTCAATACTTTATCAGATCAGGTTCAAATTGGGCTCATTCTTCTCAGCTCTTCAAAGCGGTATTATTTCATGTATCACATGTTGAAAATTTTCTAATTTTTGGAATTCGATTTTTTTACAAGTCCCAATCCAAGTTTCAGATTTTTTATCTTTTCAACCGTGCTTCCGAGTTCAAAAGTGTAGAGGACCTTTATTCTTCAGCGCTCCAAGGTGGTCTTATTTCATATATCACATGTACAAAATTTTAAAAAATTATAATTCGATAATTCCCCCCCCCATCCAAAAGTCCCAAATTTCAAGTTTCAGATTTCTTATCTCTTTAGCCATGCATCCTAGCTCAAAAGTGTAAGAAACTTTTATTTTCCAGCGCTCCAAGGCGGTCTTATTTCATATATTACAACATGTTGAAAATTTTGAATTTTTATAATTCAATCATCCCCCCCCCAAGATCCACATTTCAAGTTTCAGATTTTTTATCTCTTTAACCGTGCATCCCAGTTTTTGTGTTTGTGTGTGAATAGGCGGGCGTGTGTCAATAGTGATTTTAGCGAGTGTAGCGAACTCTACTGTTCTCTGAACTTCTAGTAATTATTTTTTCATTAGCATTTGAATTAATGCAATATCTCAGTAATTTCTATGTGGAATTAAATAAGTTCAGTTTATTCATTTAATCATTCAGAATTACACAACTTGAAAAAAGTACCACAGGCTAAATCGCCCAAAACGGTTCCGATTTTAATTTTTACAACAGTCCAAATCTAGCTATGTTATGTTTCGCTTCAACTACAATTGAAGAATTTAAATATATATTAATTAAAAAATTAATAGTCAAGTTTTTGTCATAGAAAGCTGTATAAATCGAATAGAACTCGCACAGCATGTGAAACTCAGAATTTTATAATCTTACATTCAAAAGAAACAATGATTTGAGAGACTGTTATCTAGCCAGCACTCACATCACAACAGAACACCTCAAATCAGTCAGCAAGTGAGTAATAACAAGCCTCAATCACAGAATACTATGTATTCTGTGCCTCAATGGGCCAGTTTATAACTTCTCCAGTCAGTGCCACTGGAAATGATTGAGCAGCTTATTCGGTTTCAAGTTAACTGCTGTTCAGCTGTGTCACATTGTCCAAAAATAAAATAATTGGGCCCGGTTGCACAAAAGCTGGTTAAATTTTAACCGTTATTAATTCCACGAGGACTAATCAGAGGAAGCTTTTTTGAAAAGAAGGCTTCTCTGATTGCTTCTCGTGGAATCAACCATGATTAATATTCAACCGGCTTTTGAGCAACCGGCTTTTTTGTAGGTTGTAGATCAAAATTGATAAAAAAAAGTTTTATCAATTACTGAATACTGGATTTTAATCATGAGCATACATTATAATAGCAAGAATATTTCTGGGTATAATGTATCTATCAATCAATTTGATTTATAGTCCGGGCGCAAATGTCATGAATAAGGCACTCCGTGGTCATTTTTGAGTAACAGCCGTGGAAGATGTCTCAATTTCTTCGTTAGGTCTAGCATAATAAGGATCATGATGATAAGTCGATATCACAGGCAAACACCTCGGAAACAAGATGGCTGCCAAAATTTT
The DNA here is from genome assembly GCF_014356525.2 of Nilaparvata lugens. Classification (NCBI taxonomy): domain Eukaryota; kingdom Metazoa; phylum Arthropoda; class Insecta; order Hemiptera; family Delphacidae; genus Nilaparvata; species Nilaparvata lugens. The sequence goes on from NC_052512.1 coordinate 31,696,039, forward strand.
CAGGTTTTTTTTTGCTATATAGCTTGTATTTCAAAAACCGTTCAAGATATTCAACCGTTTTTTTAGACGAAAATATTTTACAAATCTTCCTCTACAATTTTTGTTTTATAAAATTTCCTCTAAAACGTATATTTTCTTAGTTTATACCCTTAAAAATCTCAAAAAAAAACTTTTTCTTAATTTCTTCGTCCGCTGTACGTCAAAAAGTGAGTTCTCCAGTGCCCTCCAAAGAAAACCCTGCATGATCTCTGGTGCGTTTTTCCATGCGCATGAGGTAACAAGCTAGAACTATAAAAAGTTATAATGGAATAAAATTTGAATAAATTTAGAAAAAAAGTTTTTTTCATCTTTTGAAGGTTATAACAAAAAAAATATGCGTTTTAGAGGAAAATCTATAGGAAGATTTGTAAAATATTTTCGTCTAAAAAACGGTTGAATATCTTGAACGGTTATTGAAATACAAGCGATATAGCAAAACCCTGAAATTTTTGGCGGCCATCTTGGTTCCGAGGTGTTTGCCTGTTATTTCGACTTATCATTATCACGATCCTTATTATGCTAGACCTAACGAAGAAATTGAGACATCTTCCACGACTGTTACTCATAAATGACCACGGAATGACATTTGCGCCCGGACTATTAATTTATGTGATCTCATAGTATTTTTGTGTGATTTGAAATTAGATTGAAATTACATTTATATCAATATTATTTAAATTATAAGATAGAAAAATGCTCATAACCATCTTCGGTAATATTTTAGAATCCTTAAGCAAAGTTTCAAGTTAATCAGTCAGACGTGATGATACGTCGAACATGTGTTTCGTTTCCTGTACTAAGTGCCGGTTGCACAAACGCTGGTTAAATTTCAACCGTGATTAATTCCACAAGGACGAATCACAGAAGACTCTATTGAAAAGACGGCTTCTCTGATTGGTTCTCGTGATTAATATTTAACCGGCTTTTGTGCAACCGGGCCTATCCACTACCTCCGTAAACAAAGCTGTAGTGCGTTAGTGTGACGTCAGCACAGGTGGAGCTCCTAGACCAATAAGAACACTAGCTGATATAGATCAGCTGAAATCAACGAATTTTTATTGGTGTAGGACCCCTACCTGTGTTGACGTCACACAAATGCTCTACGGTTTTGTTTACGGAGAGGTATTGGCCTATTTATCTTCAATTTATCAAGATGATAATGTTTGTCTTTTATGTTTCACAGCTCATATTTCGACCTCCATTGGAATTCTTTGACTGGCTCATACACATTGATGCAGCTATGAATGCGTCAGCTCATCTGAGTATTGATGCAGCTGCCATTGTGCATTGTGAGCAAGCGACCAGGAAGAAAAATAAGAAGGACAATAAAGGGGATCAAAACTTGTCTATGATGGACAATATTAAGGACAATGAAGGGAACCAAAACTTGCCAATGATTGACTTCTGTCCAGTGAAGTGTTATTTGCAAGAGCTTAGGGCCAATTACGATGAGATGGCTCTCTTCTTCCATGACTCATACGGCGGATGCATAATTGGCGTTCTATTTAAGCCACAGGCTCTACAGACCAGAGAATTTAAGGTTTGTTTTCTATTTTTTCACTAAATAGTGAGGTCCACGTTATAATGGCAGTGTTTGATTAGCAATGGTGATGCTATCCTTGTCGTATCAGTCAACAAAGCGGATAGCGCTATCTCTTTCTCGTTTTGCTCTGTTGCCTTATCGTCTTTTAACAATGTAGAATCAATAATTAATTAACAAAATATTTCATCTTAATTATGAAACTATTTGAAAAATATAATTTCTTGCTTGATGAAATATAACTGATTATTTCAAACGAGAATGAACAGTTAATATTACATCAATAAATGTGTATCAGCTAGCGTATATAGGAAGCCGATGGAATTAAATAGAGAGTGCATTTATTCAAATGCTAATTAATATATAATTATTATTTAACGAAAATCCCAAATAAATGCTGCAAATCACCCCGAAGACCTATGCTACTGCAGACATTGACAACAGGGTTAACAGCTAGATAGAAATTCGATGAGAACTACTCAAAAAAACTTGACAAAGAAAAAACACTACTTGAAAAAAATTTTGGATAGTAGTTCTCATCGAATTTCTATCTAGCTGTTAACCCTGTTGTCAATGTCTGCAGTAGCAGAGGTCTTCGGGGTGATTTGCAGCAATTATTTGGGATTTTCGTTAAATAATAATTATATATAGGAAGCATTGACAAGACGGCAACGTTGTTCTCCTATCTTTCTTCACTGCCATTATAACGTAGACCTCACTATAGCTGTTTGCGCCAATGTATCTGTTTTCGAATTCCAATCAACTGATCTCAATATTTTAATCCCTGTCAATATCATTCGAATCTGGTTTATACAGAGTTGTGCAGAGGAAACGCATGTTTTTCGAACAGCCAGTACTCGTCAACGGGAGAGGGTATTGCCCTGGAACGAATGTTGGCAAACGACCCATATTATGCCATTTCAGTTGCTATGAGCGTTGGAACGTACAACATCGTGTGTTCGCTGTTAAGCAGTTTTTTCTAGAAACAATGAATCTGTAGTCACAGTGCAACGCTTTTCCGTCAATATTTTAGAGTTGGGCGTCGAGGTGCAATGCCCGATCGAAATACAGTTCTCCGATGGGTTGCAGCGTTTAGGATTACTAGTTCCGTTATGATAAAAAAACCACCTGGTCTTCCCCGTTCAGTTCGTACTCCTGAAAATGTAGACCGAGTCAGTGTCGTCGAGTCGATCGTCTAGGACTAGTAACAACTGCCGTTCTGACTTGGTCTACACTTTCCGGGGAACGGGGGTCGTCTGCCAACATTCGTTCCAGAGCAATACCCTCTTCCGTTGACGAGTACTGGCTGTTCAAAAAACATGCGTTTCCTCTGCACAACCCTGTATTTTTCCATTCAGATATAGCCTACATTTATAGTTTCAAAGTCAATAAACTTCATTTTTAGTGGACTGTTAATAAAAAGGATCCTTTCATGTAAATGGCTGTTTCTTCATACTTCACTAATATTCATGTAGATACATGGCAACATTGAAAAATTGTAAATCAAATTGCATTCCATCTTCAAATCTATCAATAAATAAACCATCGTTCATATTTTGTAAAAATCATTGAATAGTAACTATATTATTTTATTTGTAATCTCTAAAGCGGCCCATAGACGAACAACTTGGTTGGCAACCTAGTTGCCAACTTGCTGTGTTGGAGTAGATGTTGTACGTCTGTGGGCAGGTTGGCGGTTGTAGCAACCGGTTGGTCCAACGGTTGGTGTGAGATCAAATAGTTTTGATTTTCTGTTGGCAACCATGTTGGAGCATCTGTGGAGAAGTTGACAACACAGTTCACAACCTCAGTATATGAATAGACGTAGTACATAGGCGTACTTTAATATGCTTAAAAGCATTTTTTGGGCATCATTTCACAATACACGAAAACTAGGTTTGAAAGGGCAGTTGAGTTATTGAGATGCAGTTATCTAGTAGAATGATTTTAAAATGGTTCTGTAGTATAATTCCTTAATGGTTTAGAATCTACTGTTGCTCAAATCCAGGCTATTTCATGAAATCAGGCCTTTTTACTTATCACAGTTATAGTAAACCAGGGAGCAGAATCTCAAAACACAATACAATCTGTTTGTATGCTGAGTAACAATTATTAAGTCTTGACTAAAATAAAATGAGAACTTGCTTTTTATTGAGCTTATACAATTTGTTGGAGGAATTTTTTATTTGAAGTACCTATTTCTTCACCTTTTTAAGTGAAGGCGGTTGATCGTTCTTGGTCTTCTATTAAATGTTGTTCTCATATAAAAACATTAACATTTTGTGTAAACAGTAAATCTGTAATGTAACACTTTTTCATAAGCCTCTTTTCTTGAGCTTGTTATAAAACATAGACCTGTTAAAAATGTAATATATGCTCTAAACTTGAAATGTTGAATGTAAAATCTTACTTAAAATCTTAAATGTGAGCCTTCTTTATTCATAACCAGGTTATATTATATAAAAACCTTATTTAATCACAACCAGGTTCGTTACATAGTTAGTATAGTTCAATAAAAGATAAGAGATCGCTCATTTACTGTAAATGTCGAGTGTAAACGTTACAGCAGTAGAGCTGATCGGGAAATGAAGTTGGCAAAAGCAGGTTGACCGTCTGTGGGAAACCGTGGCCAACCAAGTTGGCAACTAGGTTGCCAACCAAGTTGTTCGTCTATAGGCCGCTTAAGACCCGGCTGCACAAAAGCCGGTTAAATGTTAACCGTGATTAATCTCATGAGAACCAATCAGAGAAGGTTTTTTGAAAAGACTAGCTTCTCTGATTGGTTCTCGTGGAATTAAACACGGTTACAATTTAACCGGAACTATAAGTATGAAAGGAATAATATATTGTAATCTACATTAATAGGATTTAATGTAGGTAATCGATGTATTTTCTTGCAGGTTTCGCATTTCAACTCCAGGAAGCCTGTCATTGAAAAGGACAAGTTTAAGCTGGAACTGAATAAGGAGGCCATTCTTGAAGACTTCAAAGCATTGGGCAAGGGTATAGTGAAGGAAATTGTTGTAAACAAAAAGTAACCTTCGAGCATTTTGTGTATGACTCTTGCAAAAAAATATCTATTTCCTTTATCGGTTGCATTTCAACTGTTAAAAAATATATAATTTAATAATAAATTATTATTATTATTATTATTTCAACTGTTTATTCTTTCGCTACAATACAGAGTGAGTTATTCACTGAAACTTAAAATATTTCCTCCTCTCACAAATCAGAGAAATCAATCATCTTCAAATACGTATAACTATAATAAATAAATAAATAATACAGGGCCAGTTGCACGTCCGTCTGTTAAATATGGACAATAACGTCGATTAACAAATCAGCGTTAGTTTTACGGATTAATTTCTGTTCCACCAAGATCGGTTAGTTTTAAATCCCGATTAAGTTTACCGGTTAACTAACCAAGATTTTAACGGTTTCACAATCCGGCAACACTGTAATTTAACTGACACAAAATAATTGAGGTTATGTTATTGAAGCAGTGAATTTGAAAGTTAAAAAATATTAAAAAACAAGATCATGGTCCAATATTATTAGACAAAGAAAAAATTAGTTTGATTTCAATTCTAATAAGAGAAAATATTTACATAATAAAAAACTGATAATGATAGGAATGTTTTAAGGTAAAAATGAGGTTAATATGTTATTGAAGCGGTGAATTTGACCATTCAATATAGAGGCATGCGCCATAAAAATACTCTGTCTGTCGCCAGTGTCAAGTGCTATGCTGCTAACAGACGACAACAGATCGAAAACTAACCTCTAAAATCAGAATCTAATTTTGAATGCTAATATCAGCTAAATACACTTCTCTATTTTATCAATGAATGAAATTCATTCATATATTTAGCCCATACTTTGAATTTTTTAGTTTTTTTACCAAAAACTAATAGAAAGACAGCTATCAGTAGGTACCTAACCGGCGTTAGTTGGATGTGATTCCCCGTGAATGTCCTGTTAAAAATATTTTACGTCGATTAGTTTAACCAGCGTTATTTTTCGATTTTTACCTTTGTGCAACCAAATTTTCCTCGTTTCAACTAATCGCGGTTAAAACGATGTCAACTAATCAGAATTAAAAATTGTTTACGCCGGTTAGTTTAATCGGCGTTATCGCTTGAAATTTCTGTTTTGTGAAACCAAAATGCATCGGTTAGCACTAATCTTGATCAAAGTACAGCATTTAATCGTGATTAAACGTTAACCGACGTACGAAAAACTGGGGGTTAATGTCAAAAACATAGAAATGTCATAACAACGTCATCAGCTTACAGCAATATCACATTTTATTTTCATTATTTTAAACTATTTTATTTTTAAAATCAATTGCCTAGGACTCTCAAGTCAAAAAAGCATTTAAACAAATAACTTTCAAAATTGAATTTCGAAAAACTCATCTACCTTATATAACTGAAGAATAGGAGTGAATTTGCCAATGTGATGACATATTATTGTTCCTCTCGTCAACTACTATCATTCCTGAGAGTTTGAGCGATTTTAATTTTTGACCATTTTTGCAAATTCCATGCATTCATGGATTTCATGAAAAATGCAAATCTCCCAGATTTGGTTGATATTCAGGCTATGGATAGAGGTGACCTAACAAGTGTCGTGCTATAATATGAGGAAAGAACTGGCTTATACAAGGACGGGATAGGAAAAATATTATATTATCTATTACTATCTATTCTAAATTATCTATTACTTTGCATCACCTTACATCTGGTACTTGTATTTTTTACAATACTATTGAATTGTAATCAGTGATGTATTTGTATTTGAATCTCTACTTGTAATTATTGTATTATTCCCAATGGTTCATTTGATGAAACTCGACTTGCTCACAAGCTGTATACATGTACAGACCAACTTGAGTTACATACATCATGTCGATAAGGATCGTACGATTTTTTGGCGTTCTTTCAAATTCTATCAGATTGGACACAATTTGGCAAACGCATCATTTTTTGTTTGTCAAGTTCTATTCAATCTCGTAGAATTTATAAGGACGGCAAACAAATGTTCGAAAATTGATGTGGCTGTACCATTACAACCTAGATTTATCAATTTAGGTGGCAGTGTCTTTATACACCACGTTCGCTATTCATATTATATTATTTGTATGCATATAATAATCTTTATAATTATTATGCTAAATAAATTGAGTGCTGGTTGCACAAAAGCTGGTTAAATTTTAACCGTGATCGATTCCACGAGAACCAATCAGAGAAGCCGTCTTTTCAAAATAGCCTTCTCTGATTGGTTCTCTTGGAATCGATCACGGTTAAAATTTAACAGGCTTTTGTGCCACCTGGCTTGAAGGTATTAAGATAGGGTAGTGATTTTGTAATTGAATTATTGAATGAATTATTTGCTTTTTTATGGTTGAATTGTATTTTACTACGATATACAAAGAGAAATAAACTTTTTTTATTATAATCTTCAACCAATTTCTTCGGGTTTCTACGTCTTCTTCTACTGCTTCGACGTCTCCTATCTCTTCTTCTTCTTCTTCGACTAGTTTTGACGACTATAGTTTTGACGGAGATACATAGTCGGTTCGGAGCCGTTCTGCCAATACTATAAATAGGATAGAAAGTGAAACAGAGAACTGAATAAAAGTTTGTTTCCGAGCTCAGGATTTAGCTAAGTTCTAGACTTTAAACAGCTGGAGTCAGAAAACTGGCTTTTCGAGACGGGGCGTAGTTGTAGTCCACGTTCAAATTAAATTTCGAAAAACTAGAAAATTGAACACGAAATAAAATAAAGAGAAAATTGTGTTAACTATTTTGAATTAGTTAGGAATGGTTCATTTCGTCAAGAAAAACGTTTCCAATTTTATAGAAATGAGAAATGAAGACTATCATATAGTGAGATCCACGTTATAATGACAGTGGATTAAGATGGGAGAACAGCGTTGCCGATTCTCTGCCTTGATTAATATCTTTCTACATGTCAATAATAGATTTGGCATCGTTGCTGAGCAAGAAAAGGATAGTACTACCTGCTTTGTCGAATGATAGACAAGGATAGCAACACCAAAGTTGATCAAATACTGTCACTATAACGTGGACCTCACTATAGAAACTGCGACTAGGCCACGTTTTGGAAGGCCAGTTTTCTGACTCCAGCTGTTTAACCTTCTGGCAGTCGCACTGTTGTAAAAAGTACAACAGTGTAATTTCTTTTGCTGCACAGAACTATTGTATGAGGTGGTGTCAGTGAATGAGTGACCTATGCATTCCAAAACTTCCCACCCCCCCCCCCATCACTCCACTGAGTTGCAGAATCAACCGAGCAATGGTTCAGTCTTTAGGTGCCACTTAGTCGCCACAGTGCATAAGATAGGGAAAGAACTGTATACGGGGACTGTAAACGAAACAATAACACAGAATTGATGGATTTGCTTGAGGTACCTTATTGGGCCATGAAATGGTAATCATCCAAATGTTCATAAGCGTAAAATAATCCAAGAATATGGAAAAAGTAATTATACAATATTAATATGTTTTGACAGTAGAGTACATAACACTTGGAAAATTGGATGTTGTACAAAATGCAACACGCGACTGCTCGTGTCATTGAGTAGGGCGCGACTACTGGAAGGTTGAAGTCTAGAACTTAGCTAAATCCCGAGCTCGGAAACCGGCCCATAATGTTTATGGAATTGGGCACTATTCTGTTCAAATACGAAAGAAATACTACTTGAAAGAGAAATAGGTTATTATTATCTGAAGGTGGCATTCTTATACTCTATCCTATTTTTATATAGTCCGTAAAAATGCACCCACCCACACTCATTAGGCGGATGTATCAAAATTTCTCTCAAAGCTAATTTTTTATTGACGTTTCACCAGGCAAGACTAATTTCTAGATATTGATACTTACCACTACTTTTCACATAATCATAATCCAATTTAAGCCCCAGCTTTTGAGCCAAATTATTAGCAGTTTCTGAAGGAAATACATCGTTTAATTCATTCTTTCTCCACGCGTCTACGAAAACACAGACTCGGAGTGCTGCTTCCATTAATCTGAAAATTGAGATAGAATGAAACCTAACATTGTGAAGACCACTTGTATTGATATAGTATAGTGAGGTCCACGTGTTTGATTAGCAATGGTATTGCCATCCTTGTCTATCATTCAACAAAGCAGATAGCGCTAGCTCTTTCTCTCTTTGCTCTGTTGCCAGATCGTCTTTTAACAATGTAGAATTAATAATTAATTGACAAAATATTTTATCTTAATAAATTATGAAAATTCATTACCTATGAAATTATAAAAAATATAATTTTTTGCTTAATATAATAGAATATAATTTGTTATTTTAAACGAGAATGAACCGTTAACATTTATAATACCAAATCAGCTACCATCAACAGAAGGCATGACAAGATAGAGAATCTTCAACGTTTTTCTCCTATCTTTCTCCACGGCCATTATAACGTGGACCTCACTATAGTTCTGGTAGCTAAATATTACTCTAAATACACAAATTTGTGTATTTGAAATAATAAAACTATCAGTAAATCGTTTACATGAAATTATTTCATTTAAACGTTTATTTTCAAAACCTGAAGATGTTGTGTTACATCAAAACTAGTTGTTTTATAGTCTGTGTAAAATAATTTGAGACTTGGATCTCCAGCCGAAGAGATTACAATGTTGCCAAATCGTGTAAAATTGCAAGTTTTTCAAATTTCAAATTTAACGTTAGTATTGCATGTAGAATATCATCCCCGATATGCCAGTAGTGCTAAAAAGGTTTCAGGGTGGAAGGATTAAAATGAAATTCAACTTGTTTTATGATATTGGAAACATCGTAATTTTTTTTTTTTTAATACCTCTTCTATAGGTGCGTACAGATTTACGCGCCGCGAACATGAGCAATTCACTTTTAATCAGCTGACTATATCTGTATTTTTACAGAAACGGTAAGATACAGATATAAAAAGCTTGGCATCAGCTGATTAAAAGTGAATTGCTCATGTTCGCGGCGCGTATATCTGTACGCACTTTATCAGAATAAGTATTAATAATTTGAGTATTGCGCTAGAACTCGTAGAGAACGGACGTATAGTGGAGCAGTAATAGTGTAGTGTAGAAGTAGTGAGTCAGCAGTTTGTTCGCGATTAAAAGTGGAACAAAAATATTGCATCGAGTATCGGTCGTCAACCGCGTTATTTTAAGCAAGCAAAGCGACCTGCATTTCGCGGCGGTAATATAGCTCCGTTCACGTTTCCGTGTGCGAGTGTTGATTACGAGTGCTGTTTGAAATGTATGGTAGCGAAATCGCACTATGTCCGACTTAGTGAAGCCACCAAGTTTTCCTGCATCAGAGCAAGAAGAAAAGGAAGCCACAAACGAGAGCATGGACACCAAAAACATGGCAAAAAAACACCAGAAATCCAGTGTTCACCGGATCAATACATAAAAACAAATAAACTCAAATCTTCAGCCGAGCAGGTACTTTTCATCGCTTGGAAGGAATCTGATGAGAAGAGGAAGGAGCTACAGAGAAGCAACGCCGAACTCTAGCAAAAAATGCAGGATTTGGAAAAAATATTTCTCAATATTGAGAAAAAGATCCATAATCCACAGCCTACCAGATCAGCAGCCGGGAACTACTCGACAAATGAAGAAGAATTGGCTAAAGAAACTGAATGGATCAGAACTCGTACTAAGCGGGCTACCAAGAAGAGGAAGCTTAGCACCCCATCGCCAGAAATCAAAAATGAGTCTGCAAAAAAGAAGCAACAAAATTTGAATAATAAAATCACTCCTGTGGAAAAACCAATCAGTGAGGAGGAGAAGAGGAAGAAGAAAGAAATGCCACCACCGCCAATCATTGTGGATGGTATAAAGAATCTGAATGTACTTCTTACGAGTTTGAAAAAATGTCACCAGCTGACAAATTTAGGATAAAACTGTTAAGTAAAGAAACATTTAAAGTAAATGCAGTTGATTCAGAAACTTATCGGAATATCACCAGAGAATTGATTTAAGATGGGCTCAACTGGCACTCCTATGAAGATAAACAGTCGAGACCAATAAGAGTGACGATTTAAAAGTTTCATCACTCTTGTAGTACAGAAATGATTCTGGTAGATTTGAAAGTAAGAGAAGATATAAAAACAGTATTTGAATTGAAAAATATACTTGGCTGTAGAGTGGAAGTTGAAGCATTGAAGAAGACCAATCTGATAAACACCAAACAAAGGAATGTTTGAAACCCAACGATGCTCTACCAAAATGTATTCATTGCGGTGAAGCACATCCAGCTAGCTATCGAGGTTGCACTGTTGCAATCGAATTGAAAAAAATCAGGAATTCTACTAAAACAAAAACTATTGCAGATTCACGAAAGAAAATCATTCAAAATATCCCACCAAAAATCACGGAAAATACAGAAGCTCACAATCTGAACAATGGTAGTGCAGTTAAGAAATTGACTTTCGCCCAGATTGTCTCAAAAGTAAATAGATCGAAATTGGAAGAGCCAAAAAGTGAAGTAGAAGAAGGCACCAATAATATTTTGCAGCTAATCTTGGCAAAACTGGATATACAAGAGCAAATAATCACCTCACTACTGATAGATATGCGCCTGATATCTATCAAAATAACTTTTCTGGTAGCAAAATTAATAGAGGACCAGGTAGGCTGAGTCCTGAATACAACTCGTCCCACCAAAACAATAGGTAATGCGAATAATTGCAAAATCAAGTAGTGAATAATTGTTATTTTTATTGTTGAATTAATTGTGATGTAAGTTTCAAAATACATAAGTTGAATGTGATGCCAATTGTAAAGACTTTCAAATTGTGAAGAAACAAATTCAAAAAAATAAAATGATTTTGTATTCAAAATTTGAATATTATTCAATGTCCTGAAATGACAAACTCTTTGATTGCCTTTGTAGGCACAGCTCATAAGTAAGATAAATCTATATAAGTAAATGAACAATAGCAGTATGAATGATAATGAATGAATGAAAATAGATAAATGAATGAATAAGAATGGATGATATTACAAATTATGATGAATATACAATTACTCAACCTGAGTATCTTGAGGATGTCGAAAGCTGTCGAAGATTGTAGGCATTTGTAAGAAATGCTCCGGCAATGGAAATCATCATCACCATACCGGCCAGAGAGTGGGAGGGTATACGTAACCCCAAAGTGGAATGCTAAATTGCACAGTCGACCAAGTGAGTGGGAGGGTATATGGAACCCCAAAGTGGATGCAATTTCGACTGTCAATAGAGACTGCAGACCTTTATCGGTAGATTCGATCGTAGGTAGAATTGTAGAACAGATTCGGTAGCAGATTGATTCGAGAGATGTAGAGAGATGATTGAGTTTCCCAAAATCCAAACTGTGGACAGAGGAAAGAAAATACCCTACGGTAAGAAATATGTTGACTGTAGCAACAGCGCTCTGAACTACACAGAGTTCAGAGTACAAAGAGTTTGAAAACAAGAATATGAAATAAAGATTCGTAGAAACATCAAGCAATCTTGATGATCTTGGAATTTTGCAGAAATGCAATGGAATCAAAATGCTAAATTGACATTTTTTAAAAAAGATTGAAATAGATGAACAATGTAAAATTGGAAAGAGCTTTAAACTAATTCTAAAAATTGAGTTCAGAAAAGCGTGTTCAAATGGAAAGTGAGGTTACACCTACCAGAAGTTTGAGATTCAAACACAATCCGTGAAGACATACAAGTTGTTTGATTGAATTAGGCCAATATTTATCACAAATATGCCAATGAAACATGGAAGTACTGAATATTCAGCTGGAATAAATTCAAATTCGAAAATTGAAAACAAGAGCTGGCCAATTCCCACATTCCGGAATCGAGTTGAAACAAAGAAGCAGCACACCAGCGCCACACAAGCCGAGTGGAGCAAAACCTACCTACAACGATTTCCGCAAGTGAGAAATGCAAGAATAAAGATACAAAACACAAATATTATTCAAAAGCAAGTGAAAAAGGACAAATTTGAAATTAATCAAATAATACTAGACAACAAATTGAAATTATTACAAAGATACAAATATTGAAAACAATGCAGACTAAATCTGCCAAACGTTGGCTATACTGGCAACGCGCTAAGTTCAAAAATCAAGGATGATGCAAATTGAGTTTTAACATAGACTGGGCTACTTTTGCAATTAGAAGAATTGTAAAACAAAGAAGAAAGAAAAAATATGTTAAAGAGATTTGCATCATTCGCTATCATCTAATGGCAAAGGTGCAACACTAGCAATAGAACATTTGAAAACACCAGAATCAGTTAGAACCTGGATGACTCTAACCTTGTCATCGGAGCCAGGGAAAACCTCTGTAATACGTCCAAGCTTCCAAAATGTTGTGGTGTCCCAGGATCCTTCAATAGCACAAGAGTGCCAACTTGAAGATTGGGTGATGAGGAAGACCATTTATGTCTTTTCTGAAGAGTAACTAAATATTCTTCAGACCATTGTTGCCAAAATTCCTTTGTGACTTCAGCAAGTCTATTCCAACGTGCAAGAAAATTCACATGTTTGAATTTCTGCTTATGAGAAGGCAAAGCATTGAGTGGGCGCGCAATGAGAAAATGCCCAGGTGACAAAAATTGAAGATCAAGAGGGTCCTCAGACAATGGAACAATAGGTGAAGAATTCAAAATAGCTTCAACTTGTGCAGAAAGAGTACACATTTCTTCAAAATTCCAAATTTGTTTGAAAGCAATAATTTTATATATACTCTTGAAATTTCTTATTCCTCTCTCCCACAGACCACCATGATGAGGAGCTCTTGGGGGAATGAAATTCCACTGAATGTGCAAAGATGCAGCTGACTTTTGAAGTATTTGTTGATTGCTAGGCAAGTTGAGGAAGTCACCTAACTCTTTGAGATCATTATTTACACCCACAAAAGTGGTAGCATTGTCTGAATATATATTCCTTGGAATACCTCGTCTTGAGATGAACGGGTGAGAGCAGCCAGAAAGACTGAAGTGGACAGCTCTGATACTACTTCTATATGTACAGCACGAGTTATCATGCAAATGAAAAATGCAAAATAGGCTTTACCAAATGTCCATGACTTTGGACCACCAATACGGAGACTAAAAGGTCCAGCATAGTCTAGACCAACATTCATGAATGGAAAATCAATATTTACATGCACAGAGGGCAATTGACCCATCAATTGTGCAGCTTGAGTATGAGTGAAACGAAAACACTTGATACACTTTCGCAGAACATTCTTAACAGTACGCCTTGTTGATGGTATCCAGAACCGTTGTCTGATTGCAGCCATGGTTGCTTGCACACCAGCATGACACAATTTGTTATGATGATAAAAAATCAGTGCCTTGGTGAATTTGTGATTGGCAGGAAGCAATATCTGATGCTTGAAATCAAAATCAATATTAGCATTAGCTAAACGTCCTCCTACTCTTATGAGGCCATCAGAGTGAATGAACAAAGACAAAGAATGAAACTTACTGTAGGCATTCAACTCATCATTTGCACGTAAAATTTCCAACTCCTTGTGGAATGCTTCAGCTTGAATGGCCTTCAATAGATGAATTTCAGCATCTTCAATTTCATCAACTGATTGTGAATGGATTAGATAAATTTGAATTTGAGTGATAGATGGATGATAGATAGATGGAGAGAGTGAATTAAGAGAGGAGATGGTTGAGAAGGA
>NC_052512.1:31710447-31775202 GCF_014356525.2 Nilaparvata lugens
AATGTTTCTCACAAAACTCATCATCGGGAAACTAGAAATTTATAATTAGAATTTTCTTCACTTTCCCAAAACTTATGAACCAAATTATTCAACGAGTTCTCAGAGGTGGGACACGTCATTAATGCAGTCAATGACTGATTAAGAAGACCGGAATGATTTGGAAATTCACCCAAAATAATGTCACCAAACACGGTAGGAATCACGCAAAACGAACACTCTTCACTAGATGAGACTTGACTATGATGACGTAATATTTTGTTGAATAACTGACATCCCAATAGAAGATCAACGGAACGTTGTTCATAGAACACAGAATTTTTTCAACTCATTTTGCACTTTTGAACTGAGATAAATAGGGGGCAATGAACCAACTATTTTATCAATCACATAAGCCTCAGCTTCTAAACGAGGGTGATTTGAGCCCTTAGGTTTCAACAAACATTTCACAACACCAGAAGAATTCCCTACACTCGAGGAATTCAAACCAGAGAAATTTTGATGACAATCATGAACAGATAAACCAAGTTTTATAACAAGATCTTTTGTGATGAAATTGGCAGTACTACCAGAATCAATCATTAAACGAACACCAATAAACGAACCAGATGAATTTTTAATAACTGCTTGAGCAGTACCTAGAACAACACTCGTTTTAGAATTAAACTAACAATTGATGACTTATCAATAACATTATCAGTGATACCACAATGCTTAGAAGAATTTGAATTCTCAACAACATTCATAGTGCTATCAGTTTGAGTGATCGAATCAACGGATTTCGATTTCAAAGCAACTTTAGAGATGTTATCAGTAGACTTCTGATAACGAACAGGAGAATTCGATCGGCTATTATCACTACTACGAGGATAATGAAGTAATTTATTATGCATACGACCACAATAACACAACGATTTAGACTTGCATTGGTTTACAGCGTGAAATTTGGAGAAACAATTGAAACAGACTCTCAATGATTTCATAAATTCATTCCTAGCTTTTGGATCTCTTTTCAAGAAAGCAGGACATTTGAATAACGAATGATTCGTTGAGTTGCAAAATGAGCATTTTGTTTCAGCACTATCATTCAATTCACAAGTAACTGAGCTGCTTTTATTTCGAACGCTGTTATCAGCCTGAGTAGATAAGACAACCTTTTTCTGAAAATACTTATTTTTCGGCTTTTCGATAGATTTTTGTTCATTAACAGACGGCACATCAGATGCAGATAATTGATAAGATCCAACTCTCTTATTCACGAAATCAATCAACTGTTGACAAGAAGGAAAGCTCTTATCCGCTACCTCGAGCTCAACGATTCACCTGATATTTTGTCTAATTGACGAATAGCTAATGAGTACAAGATATAATCAGCCAAATCAGGAACTTTCAACGATTTCAGAGTGGTAATACTATCACCTACTTCAACAAGAAAATCTTGAAGCGATTGTAACGAAGGTTTAAATGGGATTGAACTAGTTTTCAAAATCTCATTTACGTAGTAGTTAGCTAGCACCCTATCACTTTCATAACGCTTGCATAGAGTTTTCCATGCCAATCAAAATCACTACTTATCTGAAAAGATTTCACTACTCTGGCTGTTTCGCCTTTCAACAAATTATGCAAAATATGAGATTTATGAACAGGAGAATAATATTTATCATCCACAATCAATGATGAAAAGATATTTTTGAATCTAGGCCAGTCTGAAATATCAGAGCCATCAAACGGTTTTATTTCAGTTAGAGGTAATATCATGTTCAAACGGGGAGAATGAGAGGTTGAAGTTGAGGGTTCACTTTTCTCCTTCGTTTCTCATTTTTCATTTGATTCAATTTATCACGAGCATTTATTATTGCACAGGATAAATTATCAATAACGGTAAGTTCGCCGGGCCAGCTAGTATAATAATAATTATTATTAATTCATTAGCGTTTGAATAATTGCAATATCTTAGTAATTTCCTTCCGTAGCCTATTTTTGAAAATGTTTGTTGGTGTTTTGCAGGACGACTATGTGTTCCGTATGAGGGTGGTCTACCAGCAGGAGATGAGTGTGATGAAGGCGGTGGTGGGGGAAGGGGGCGTGGTCGCCTACAAGGACAACCCACAGTCTCTGGCAGCAGAGCGCGACCTCGTCCATTTGCCACTCATCACCAGTGTGTTGGCTGGGTGAGTAGTTCACTTCATCAACATTTCACTTGATCAACTATCACACCGTGTATAGTGACAACACAAACATTCACAATTATTATTAAACAAACATTTTTAAACGAAAATCCCAATGAATGCTGTAAATCACCCCGAAGACTTCTGCTACTGCAAATATTGACAACAGGGTAAACAGCTATAGAGAGGTCCACGTTGTAATGGCAGTGTTTGATTGGAAGTATTGTATTGCTATCCTTGTCTATCATTCAACAAAGTGGATAACGCTATCTCTTCCTCGCTTTGCTCTGTTGCCAGATCGTCTCTTAACAATGTAGAATTGATAATTAATTAATCCTATTATATTAAGCGAGCAATTTCTGTATTTATATATCTGGTTATTTATATATCTGGTTATTCTTATATCTGGCTATTTTTATATGGTTATTCATGTTTAACGGATCTCGAAAACGGCTCTAACGATTTTCACGAAATTTAGAACATAGTAGGTTTATGATATAAAAATTTGATTGCACTAGGTCTCATCCTTGGAAAAACTCGCTGAACGACATTAAAAGGATAATTCATCCTTGGCTGAAACAGCTGTGGATAGTTAAAAAGTGAGTGAGCGAGTGAGTATGTGTAAAATCAAAATATCTTATCCCCGAAATTCATAAGGTGACGTATAGCCAGCTGTGAAATATAAACACGATCATTTTAGAGAATTGTGTTCTGTTTATCAATAAATAAAGATAACGAGCGAAGCTCGGTGCCCCGATATTAAGATATTTAATCTTGATTATGAAATCATTGAAGAATATAATTTCTTGCTTAATAAAATATAATTATTTTAAACGAGAATGAACAGTTGATATTACATCAATAAACCTGTATCAGCTACCGAATATACAAGGCATTGACAAGGCAGAGGATCGGTAACGTTGTTCTCCTATTCTTCTCCACTGCCATTATAACGTGGACCTCACTACAGCAAAAAGCAAGACACCATTAATGTTACATGAAATTTATATCTTGTTTATAGTTACTAATTGTCTTTGACTCTATTACAGTTGTCAAAATAGTCCTTTAGACTATAAAAGCGAAATGGCACTCACTGACTGACTGACTCACTCACTCACTCACTCACTCACTCGCAGAACTAAAAATCTATCGGACAAAAAACGTTCAAATTTGGTAGGTGTGTTCAGTTGGCCCTTTAGAGGCGCACTAAGAACGGATTTGGAAAAAATTCCCAAAGATACACCCAAAATCTGCGTTTTTCCAGCGTTTTCTCAGCTTTATCGAGAAAAAATGAACATAAAATGTTCAAATTTAGTACAGAAGCTCAGCTAGGGTGTAATAATGTTGTGTTAGAAGGAATTTGCAATAACGTCAAAGATACGCCCAAAATTAACGTTTTTACAGCGGTTTTTTTGCTTTTTCTCAGATTTATCGAGAACAAATGAACAGAAAATGTTCAAATTAACTACAGAATCTAAGCTGGGGTGTAATAATGTTGTTTTAGAAGGAATTTGAAATAACGGCAAAGATACGCCCAAAATCTGCGTTTTTCCAGCGTTTTTTTGCTTTTTCTCAGATTTATCGAGAACAAATGAACAGAAAATGTTCAAATTAACTACAGAAGCTCAGTTGGGGTGTAATAATTTTGTTTCAGAAGGAATTTGAAATAACGCCAAAAATACGCCCAAAATTAGCGGTTTTTTGCGTTTTCTCAGTTCTTTCATCAAGTAATATACAGAAAATGTTCAAATTAACTACAGAAGCTCAGTTGGGGTGTAATAATTTTGTTTCAGAAGGAATTTGAAATAACGCCAAAAATACGCCCAAAATTAGCGGTTTTTTGCGTTTTCTCAGTTCTTTCATCAAGTAATATACAGAAAATGTTCAAATTTGGTACAGAGGTTTAGCTAGGGTCTAAACATTTTGTGATAAGGTGACCTCAATGTTTCATCAAAGATACGCCCAAAATCAGCGTTGTTCTCAGCTTTTATGCGTTTTTTCACCTTTTTCAATATCCTAACGAAGTTAGCCACCCTGCACTAAATAATTGAATTTAATCGGTGATTGAATCGAGCGAGGAAGTACTTTGACTTTCTGATGGAATGAAGCATGCTTGAATGAAAAATACAGGCGAGCGAAGCGAGCACGCTGATCTAATTTTAGACGATCCAGTCGGGGGTCCAGGGGGCGGACCCCCCTGCCTAGACGGATATGGCGAGCGAAGCAAGCCTGACGGCTAGTCCTTAATATTTCCTGCAACCGAATTTGTATTACTTGGTAAATCTTTCTACTAATATAACTAGGTTTTTCTTCATAGAAATTCAATCTATAATACTGGGAGAAGGTACTCTTATGCCGTGTATTACATTCATGCGTCTTGTTGATAGTCTGTAGTGAACACCTTCTAATATATATATATATATATATATATATATATATATATATATATATATATATATATATATATATATATATATATACATTTCAAAATATAGAGACAGGGAACACTGAAAATCTCCATTTCAATAAAATAATACCTACAAAATGTGTTTGTGGATGCAACCTCAACCTCAAGTACGCAGTGCTTTCTTTTGACTGATGTAAATATGCTGAAGGTTACTCTCTCTCTCTAGCTCCCCATAGGGCCACTGAATCTATATAAATAAAAATCGAGCCTCAAATTTTGACATGCAATAACTTTTTTATGTGTGCACCGAATTTGATGATTTTTGTTTAGTTGTGTTTTTTATGTTCAGGAGCAGGTTTATGGCCTATCAAATTTATGATCAGACTTCAGGACTCTTTCCTACTGTCCTTCAAAGTTTGCATGTAATCCTTATGGGAGAAGATTTGTGAGCTGGCCACACACAGAAATAAAAATCAGCTGTTATAATAATTGCGTCATCCAACAGCCGTCGGTAGATCTGTTTTTCAATTTATCTACTGATTCTCAAAATTGTAATTCTCAATAATGCCGTGGTACGAACGACGTCCAAACTTGGGTCGTAGAACTCGAAATGCTGTAAATTTAGAATATGCACGGGAAAATCAGCAGCAAGAAGATATATCATTCAATTCCCAGCAAGCTGCTTTCAACATATCTAAAAATACAAACTGCTGCACAATTAACTGATCACATAGGAATTCCATATTAAGATATAAATGTTAATACTGAGTGTTGGATGAATTTCATAAAAATATAGTGCATCAGATTAAGCTAAGGCTAAGCACACCTGAGGAGTAGCGGCTTGGTGATACAAAGTGTTGATCTTAAGGAGATTGCCTTATCACACCGTTCCACGCCATGCCCGATTCAGTGTGTGTGTGTGTGAGTTCTTCCATTCAAACCAATAAGCAAGAAAAATGGATGCAAAATGCCGCATCGCGCCTCCTCAGGTGTGCATCCAGCTAAAATTTGTCATGAGATGCATTAACTATTTGGCGGTACGAAGTTCGCCGGGCCAGCTAATAAGTAATAATTATGTGACTCTACCAAGCAATGGCTATCAATCGACACACTATACATTATTTATCTATGAATGTATTGATGTTTGGAGGTATGCATTGCATTGCAGGCTATCAGGCGAGCACCAGGCGTTTGGATCGGCAGCTGCACTGGCAAAGCGTTGGCTGCGCGCGCACATGCTGGACGCCATCTTGTTTCCCGATGTGGTGGTCGACCTGCTGGTAGCCGCCCTATTCGTTAGCCCCGCCCCCCTGGCCACGCCCCTCCAGCCACAGACCGCCTTCCTGCGGCTGCTGGAAAAGCTGGCCAACACCAATTGGTGCACTGAGCCGCAAATCATTAACTTCAACAACCAGCTGACCAGTCAGTACATTCCTGATATATTTTTTGTCAATTTCAGCTGTTTTTGTAGTGTATCTATGTAACAGTAGTACGGTTATATTGTTCTGTGAACAGTAGACCTCGCGCAGTTATAAACCACAGCTTCCTCTTAAGATGCGTACAGATATACGTGCCGCGAACATGAGCAATTCACTTTTAATCAGCTGACTATATCTGTATTTTTACAGAAACGGTAAGATACAGATATAAAAAGCTTGGCATCAGCTGATTGAAAGTGAATTGCTCATGTTCGCGGCGCGTAAATCTGTACGCATCTCTATACTGTCCATCAGATTAAATCCTGTCTGTATGTCGTGTCGGCGAGATATCGGTGTGAAAACGGCTAATGGCTGTTGGGGTTGGTGTATCAAAAATGCTTACATAAAAAGCTAATCTCCTTCAAGACATACTGGCAACAGGACAGCCCGAGTTCAAAGCAGAGAAAGGTCGAGAGACAATACTATATTATTTTGGTTATTAATTGCATGCAATCAATAGTTCATTGAATTGTGCATGAAAATTGCATTCAATGAGGCATGCAATTAATAGTCCACACAGCTGATTTTTCACCAAGTTACATTGAGATATTGAATTGCATGCGTCATGGCATGCAATTTATAATCCACTAGACAGCTGATTTAACCGGAAGACATCTAGGCGCCCAGACAATCTGTTATAAGTTCTTTGCATCCTATTTAATAGTGCATAAAAATAGCATTCAATGAGGCATGCAATTAATAGTCTACACAGCTGCTGATTTTTTACCAAGTTACTTTGAGATATTGAATTACATGCGTCATGGCATCCGATTTATAATCCACTCGACAGCTGATTTATGATGAGTAATTCTATAGTCTGATTTTTACTCTAATATTGACATATGAAGGAGGCTCCTTTTTCCTTTTATATTATCCTTGAACTTGAAACGCAAAATTTCTAAAACCTTGTATATACGTCGACGCGCAATTTAAAAAGGAACATACCTGTCAAATTTCATGAAAATTTATTGCTGCGTTTCGCCGTAAATGTGCAACATTTAAACATAAACAGAAATGCAAAAACCGTCGACTTGAATCTTAGACCTCTCTTCGCTCGGTCAATAAGAAAGAGTAGAGTAGGTTGCAAAAATGGTCAAAAATTAAAATCGCTCAAACTCTCAGGAATGATAGTACTTTTCGAGAGGAACAATAATACTATGTCATCATAATTGGCGAAATTGACTTCTATTCTTGAGTATGAGCATTTGAAGATTCTAAAAATACTACTACTGTCTCTTGAATATACTAAAAATATCAATCTTTTGCTTCTCGAAGTCCAAATTTCAATTTCCTTTCTAGATTTTTCAGATTTAATGTGGAAATTTCATTCATGGGACATTAATACATTCCATATATTAATATAGAAATATAATCTATAGTGAGGTCCACGTTATAATGGCAGTGGAGAAAGATAGGAGAACAACGTTGCCGATCCTCTGTCTTGTCAATGCCTTCTATGGAGGGTAACTGATACCGGTTTATTGATGTAATATTAGCTGTTCATTATCGTTTAAGATAATAAATTATATTTTATCAAGCAAGAAATCATATTTTAGAATGATTTCATAATTAAGATAAAATATTTTGTTAATTAATTATATTTCTACATTGTTAAAAACGATTTGGCAGCAGAGCATAGCGAGAAAGAGATAGCGCTATCCGCTTTGTCGAATGATAGACAAGGATAGCAACACTATTGTCTATCAAATACTGCCATTATAACGTGGACCTCACTATAATGCCTCACTATAAATACATGAAATCTATAATGAATGGGATTATGAAAAGACATTACTAGTTGAAAGAATGATGAACAATATAGCCTAAGATTAATAAACTGCACAGTCAACCGCTCTGAATGAAGTTGAGTAAATTGTGTCATTAATAAGTGATTACAAAACTGATGGAATACATGATTCCCAGTAATAATAAATAACTTTAGTTTCCAGGAGAGAACGAAAAACTGTCTGGAAAAGACATGATTCAATCAGGTAAATAAATAATTTAGTTCAGAAAAGTAATGTCTGTACTCTACAGAATCTAAAAGCGGTCTCTCGTTCAGCTCCCCAAGTCGACCGAATCAGGCTCAAAAAATAGGTATCAGGCTGAGCAATAATACATGAAAATACCAAATTACAAAGGACGTGGTGGGGACGACAATAATTTCCCTCAATAGAACGAGAAATGAATACAACTAACAAGGACAGAATACAGCAAAATTCCCTCAATCGAAGTAAAAGACTGAGCAATAGAATGGATTTTCAGCTAATTTTTTATGATGATTTTGCGTCTACAACAATTCTAAGTATTCAGGAAAACGTTGGAAGACAATAGAGGAAATATTAGAATTTAATGTGCTGAATTACATCATGAAACTACTCCGTTACCGTGAGAATCACAACGTTAATCCAGCACACTGAAAATTATCTTGGAGAAGTTATAATTTTGAAAAAATAAATTTCGGCACAACTATTGTCAATCAAATACTGCCATTATAACGTGGAACCCACTATATCTGTTAACCTTGTTGTCATTATTTGCAGTAGCAGAAGTCTTCGTGGTTATTTACAGCATTCATTGGGATTTTCGTTTATGAATGTTTGTTTAATAATCGACCGAACGAATTGAGGTCTAAGATTAAAGTCGACGGTTTGGCATTTCTCTTAATGTTTAAATGTTTATATGTTGCGCATTTACGGCGAAACGCGGTAATAGATTTTCATGAAATTTGACAGGTATGTTTTTTAAATTGTGCGTCGACGTATACATACGGTTTTTTTTGTAATTTTGCATTTTAAGGATAATACAAAAGGAAAAAGGAACCTCCTTCATACGCCAATATTAGAGTAAAAATCAGACTATAGAATTATTCATCATAAATCAGCTGACAAGTGATTACACAGATGTGTGGAGAAGCCAGTCTATTACTGTATTTGTATAAGGTCTATAGTTTCAATCAGAGACCTTGAAGAGGTATACATCTTTAAGCTGGGTTTACACCAAAGTTATTAACAAAATGTTAATAACTTAATCCTTATAGATTCTATTAGATTGAACGCAAGTTGACAAACACACATGTTCATCATGTGTATGATAATTTATGTTCAATCTAATATAATCTATAAGGATTGAGTTATCAACATTTTGTTAATAAATTTGGTCTAATCGCAGCTTTAAGGTCTTTGGTTTCAATATTTTGTTTTGCAGTCATGGTATTATTATGCGTGTCCATCAGTATCAATATTCTCACATTCGAAAAAACTAATTTAATAGGTGATTAAAAATAATCAAATGAACTAAATAATGCTGAAGAAATTATAATATTTTTGATTGAAAAAAATTAATTTTCATTAGATGGGAAGATTATCACGGAACTGGATGAATATTATATAAATTCTGGAATAGAAATATATTTTATTCATTGTTTAAATTAACATAAATATTAATAAATTATGGAATACAAATTCAAACGTGAACTGATTTTGTTAACATTAAAAACAGTTGACATCAGGTACTTGTGGATGAGAATACTGCGTGAGGTCTACTGTTCACAGAACTACTAGTAATTGTGAATGTCTGTGTTGCAGGAGAAGATATGAGCGAAGTGGATGAGCTTTTCAGAACAGGCAAGGAGTTGGGCTCTGGACCTGCCCTGTTCCTGGCCACCAGCTATGACCGGTCAGGTGCTGTGTTCACCCGGAACGCCCCCTCTCTGCCCGTGCTCTATCACCTGGCCAGAATTGCGCAAGCCTCCATTGATGTCCTTCACAATCAGCTGATCAACGCTCAGCCGACCACTGACTTCAAGGTCAGTATGACCCGCCACAATCCGCCATCTCCAAGGGGGAACACGACTTGGTGCCACCCCGTCTACTTGACACCCCGTCAACCTGTCCCCTTTTAAAACCGGTTTTGAGGGGACAGGTGGACGTGAGCCGTCCCCGTCTACTTGTTTCCTTTCTAAGAAAGTGACAACTATAGTGAGGTGCACGTTATAATGACAGTATTTGATCAACTTTGGTTCTGTTATCCTTGTCTATCATTCGACAAAGCCGGTGGTACTATCCATTTCTAGGTCCAAAACGATGCCAATTATGTTTTCGACAGTGTAGAAATATAATAAATCAATTCAGAGAATCGGCATCGCTATTTTTCTATCTTTATCCACTGCCATTATAACGTGGACCTCACTATAGTCGACGGAACACTCTGACGCGAGGGTGCGAGGTGTCAGGTTGTCGTTTACGGTCATGACTAGTTGGCACCTTCGGTCCAGAAGGTGACAAGTAGTCGGGGTGTCAACTTGACGGCAATTGTATATTTTTACGTGGGTACAGGTTGTCGCCTATGGCCAAAAACCAGGTGTCAGGTAGTCGGGGTGACACCTAGACGGCGACCCATCCAAGGGATAGTGAGGTCCACGTTATAATGGCAGTGTTTGATTGACAATAGTGTTGCTATCATTCGACAAAGCAGATAGCGCTATCTCTTTCTAGCTTTGCAATGTTGTCAGTTTGCCAGGAATATTTTATGTTTACTTTTGACAACTAATATTATATAAAATGTAATGGGATGAATTGAGAAACATATGTGTGTACTCAGTGGTAGAATAGAGTCAAATATAGAAATTTGGCAACCTTGTTCTCTCATATTTCTTCACTGTCATTATAATGGGGATCTCACTATACACAAGGGATATACTCGACCACAATCCGCCATCTCCAAGGGAATTAGATTAATAATATTATTATTTACAGCATTTAATTTGGATTTTTGTTTAATAATTGAATAAGCGAAGTGAATTCTATGTTTCAAGTCAATCGGCGTTTGTCTGTTTGTTTGTAACCGCAGTTAAGTCGCAGTTATGGTCCGATTTGGATAAAATTTGGTATACAAGTACTTTGAAACAAGGCGCAGAAACGTATGTATTCAAATTTTTTAAATTCATCCCTGTTTCAAGATGGCGGCACTTTATTCGGAAATTTTACCCTAAAAATCAACCTAAATTTTCAATACTTTATCAGATCAGGTTCAAATTGGGCTCATTCTTCTCAGCTCTTCAAAGCGGTATTATTTCATGTATCACATGTTGAAAATTTTCTAATTTTTGGAATTCGATTTTTTTACAAGTCCCAATCCAAGTTTCAGATTTTTTTATCTTTTCAACCGTGCTTCCGAGATCAAAAGTGTAGAGGACCTTTATTCTTCAGCGCTCCAAGGTGGTCTTATTTCATATATCACATGTACAAAATTTTGAAAAATTATAATTTGATAATTCCCCCCCCCCATCCAAAAGTCCCAAATTTCAAGTTTCAGATTTCTTATCTCTTTAGCCATGCATCCTAGCTCAAAAGTGTAAGAAACTTTTATTTTCCAGCGCTCTAAGGCGTTCTTATTTCATACATTACAACATGTTGAAAATTTTGAATTTTTTATAATTCAATCATCCCCCCCCCAAGATCCACATTTCAAGTTTCAGATTTTTTATCTCTTTAACCGTGCATCCCAGTTTTTGTGTTTGTGTGTGAATAGGCGGGCGTGTGTCAATAGTGATTTTAGCGAGTGTAGCGAACTCTACTGTTCTCTGAACTTCTAGTAATTATTTTTTCATTAGCATTTGAATTAATGCAATATCTCAGTAATTTCTATGTGGAATTAAATAAGTTCAGTTTATTCATTTAATCATTCAGAATTACACAACTTGAAAAAAGTACCACAGGCTAAATCGCCCAAAACGGTTCCGATTTTAATTTTTACAACAGTCCAAATCTAGCTATGTTATGTTTCGCTTCAACTACAATTGAAGAATTTAAATATATATTAATTAAAAAATTAATAGTCAAGTTTTTGTCATAGAAAGCTGTATAAATCGAATAGAACTCGCACAGCATGTGAAACTCAGAATTTTATAATCTTACATTCAAAAGAAACAATGATTTGAGAGACTGTTATCTAGCCAGCACTCACATCACAACAGAACACCTCAAATCAGTCAGCAAGTGAGTAATAACAAGCCTCAATCACAGAATACTATGTATTCTGTGCCTCAATGGGCCAGTTTATAACTTCTCCAGTCAGTGCCACTGGAAATGATTGAGCAGCTTATTCGGTTTCAAGTTAACTGCTGTTCAGCTGTGTCACATTGTCCAAAAATAAAATAATTGGGCCCGGTTGCACAAAAGCTGGTTAAATTTTAACCGTTATTAATTCCACGAGGACTAATCAGAGGAAGCTTTTTTGAAAAGAAGGCTTCTCTGATTGCTTCTCGTGGAATCAACCATGATTAATATTCAACCGGCTTTTGAGCAACCGGCTTTTTTGTAGGTTGTAGATCAAAATTGATAAAAAAAAGTTTTATCAATTACTGAATACTGGATTTTAATCATGAGCATACATTATAATAGCAAGAATATTTCTGGGTATAATGTATCTATCAATCAATTTGATTTATAGTCCGGGCGCAAATGTCATGAATAAGGCACTCCGTGGTCATTTTTGAGTAACAGCCGTGGAAGATGTCTCAATTTCTTCGTTAGGTCTAGCATAATAAGGATCATGATGATAAGTCGATATCACAGGCAAACACCTCGGAAACAAGATGGCTGCCAAAATTTTCAGGTTTTTTTTGCTATATAGCTTGTATTTCAAAAACCGTTCAAGATATTCAACCGTTTTTTTAGACGAAAATATTTTACAAATCTTCCTCTACAATTTTTGTTTTATAAAATTTCCTCTAAAACGTATATTTTCTTAGTTTATACCCTTAAAAATCTCAAAAAAAAACTTTTTCTTAATTTCTTCGTCCGCTGTACGTCAAAAAGTGAGTTCTCCAGTGCCCTCCAAAGAAAACCCTGCATGATCTCTGGTGCGTTTTTCCATGCGCATGAGGTAACAAGCTAGAACTATAAAAAGTTATAATGGAATAAAATTTGAATAATTTAGAAAAAAAGTTTTTTTCATCTTTTGAAGGTTATAACAAAAAAAATATGCGTTTTAGAGGAAAATCTATAGGAAGATTTGTAAAATATTTTCGTCTAAAAAACGGTTGAATATCTTGAACGGTTATTGAAATACAAGCGATATAGCAAAACCCTGAAATTTTTGGCGGCCATCTTGGTTCCGAGGTGTTTGCCTGTTATTTCGACTTATCATTATCACGATCCTTATTATGCTAGACCTAACGAAGAAATTGAGACATCTTCCACGACTGTTACTCATAAATGACCACGGAATGACATTTGCGCCCGGACTATTAATTTATGTGATCTCATAGTATTTTTGTGTGATTTGAAATTAGATTGAAATTACATTTATATCAATATTATTTAAATTATAAGATAGAAAAATGCTCATAACCATCTTCGGTAATATTTTAGAATCCTTAAGCAAAGTTTCAAGTTAATCAGTCAGACGTGATGATACGTCGAACATGTGTTTCGTTTCCTGTACTAAGTGCCGGTTGCACAAACGCTGGTTAAATTTCAACCGTGATTAATTCCACAAGGACGAATCACAGAAGACTCTATTGAAAAGACGGCTTCTCTGATTGGTTCTCGTGATTAATATTTAACCGGCTTTTGTGCAACCGGGCCTATCCACTACCTCCGTAAACAAAGCTGTAGTGCGTTAGTGTGACGTCAGCACAGGTGGAGCTCCTAGACCAATAAGAACACTAGCTGATATAGATCAGCTGAAATCAACGAATTTTTATTGGTGTAGGACCCCTACCTGTGTTGACGTCACACAAATGCTCTACGGTTTTGTTTACGGAGAGGTATTGGCCTATTTATCTTCAATTTATCAAGATGATAATGTTTGTCTTTTATGTTTCACAGCTCATATTTCGACCTCCATTGGAATTCTTTGACTGGCTCATACACATTGATGCAGCTATGAATGCGTCAGCTCATCTGAGTATTGATGCAGCTGCCATTGTGCATTGTGAGCAAGCGACCAGGAAGAAAAATAAGAAGGACAATAAAGGGGATCAAAACTTGTCTATGATGGACAATATTAAGGACAATGAAGGGAACCAAAACTTGCCAATGATTGACTTCTGTCCAGTGAAGTGTTATTTGCAAGAGCTTAGGGCCAATTACGATGAGATGGCTCTCTTCTTCCATGACTCATACGGCGGATGCATAATTGGCGTTCTATTTAAGCCACAGGCTCTACAGACCAGAGAATTTAAGGTTTGTTTTCTATTTTTTCACTAAATAGTGAGGTCCACGTTATAATGGCAGTGTTTGATTAGCAATGGTGATGCTATCCTTGTCGTATCAGTCAACAAAGCGGATAGCGCTATCTCTTTCTCGTTTTGCTCTGTTGCCTTATCGTCTTTTAACAATGTAGAATCAATAATTAATTAACAAAATATTTCATCTTAATTATGAAACTATTTGAAAAATATAATTTCTTGCTTGATGAAATATAACTGATTATTTCAAACGAGAATGAACAGTTAATATTACATCAATAAATGTGTATCAGCTAGCGTATATAGGAAGCCGATGGAATTAAATAGAGAGTGCATTTATTCAAATGCTAATTAATATATAATTATTATTTAACGAAAATCCCAAATAAATGCTGCAAATCACCCCGAAGACCTATGCTACTGCAGACATTGACAACAGGGTTAACAGCTAGATAGAAATTCGATGAGAACTACTATCCAAAAATTTTTTTTCAAGTAGTGTTTTTTCTTTGTCAAGTTTTTTTGAGTAGTTCTCATCGAATTTCTATCTAGCTGTTAACCCTGTTGTCAATGTCTGCAGTAGCAGAGGTCTTCGGGGTGATTTGCAGCAATTATTTGGGATTTTCGTTAAATAATAATTATATATAGGAAGCATTGACAAGACGGCAACGTTGTTCTCCTATCTTTCTTCACTGCCATTATAACGTAGACCTCACTATAGCTGTTTGCGCCAATGTATCTGTTTTCGAATTCCAATCAACTGATCTCAATATTTTAATCCCTGTCAATATCATTCGAATCTGGTTTATACAGAGTTGTGCAGAGGAAACGCATGTTTTTCGAACAGCCAGTACTCGTCAACGGGAGAGGGTATTGCCCTGGAACGAATGTTGGCAAACGACCCATATTATGCCATTTCAGTTGCTATGAGCGTTGGAACGTACAACATCGTGTGTTCGCTGTTAAGCAGTTTTTTCTAGAAACAATGAATCTGTAGTCACAGTGCAACGCTTTTCCGTCAATATTTTAGAGTTGGGCGTCGAGGTGCAATGCCCGATCGAAATACAGTTCTCCGATGGGTTGCAGCGTTTAGGATTACTAGTTCCGTTATGATAAATAAACCACCTGGTCTTCCCCGTTCAGTTCGTACTCCTGAAAATGTAGACCGAGTCAGTGTCGTCGAGTCGATCGTCTAGGACTAGTAACAACTGCCGTTCTGACTTGGTCTACACTTTCCGGGGAACGGGGGTCGTCTGCCAACATTCGTTCCAGAGCAATACCCTCTTCCGTTGACGAGTACTGGCTGTTCGAAAAACATGCGTTTCCTCTGCACAACCCTGTATTTTTCCATTCAGATATAGCCTACATTTTATAGTTTCAAAGTCAATAAACTTCATTTTTAGTGGACTGTTAATAAAAAGGATCCTTTCATGTAAATGGCTGTTTCTTCATACTTCACTAATATTCATGTAGATACATGGCAACATTGAAAAATTGTAAATCAAATTGCATTCCATCTTCAAATCTATCAATAAATAAACCATCGTTCATATTTTGTAAAAATCATTGAATAGTAACTATATTATTTTATTTGTAATCTCTAAAGCGGCCCATAGACGAACAACTTGGTTGGCAACCTAGTTGCCAACTTGCTGTGTTGGAGTAGATGTTGTACGTCTGTGGGCAGGTTGGCGGTTGTAGCAACCGGTTGGTCCAACGGTTGGTGTGAGATCAAATAGTTTTGATTTTCTGTTGGCAACCATGTTGGAGCATCTGTGGAGAAGTTGACAACACAGTTCACAACCTCAGTATATGAATAGACGTAGTACATAGGCGTACTTTAATATGCTTAAAAGCATTTTTTGGGCATCATTTCACAATACACGAAAACTAGGTTTGAAAGGGCAGTTGAGTTATTGAGATGCAGTTATCTAGTAGAATGATTTTAAAATGGTTCTGTAGTATAATTCCTTAATGGTTTAGAATCTACTGTTGCTCAAATCCAGGCTATTTCATGAAATCAGGCCTTTTTACTTATCACAGTTATAGTAAACCAGGGAGCAGAATCTCAAAACACAATACAATCTGTTTGTATGCTGAGTAACAATTATTAAGTCTTGACTAAAATAAAATGAGAACTTGCTTTTTATTGAGCTTATACAATTTGTTGGAGGAATTTTTTATTTGAAGTACCTATTTCTTCACCTTTTTAAGTGAAGGCGGTTGATCGTTCTTGGTCTTCTATTAAATGTTGTTCTCATATAAAAACATTAACATTTTGTGTAAACAGTAAATCTGTAATGTAACACTTTTTCATAAGCCTCTTTTCTTGAGCTTGTTATAAAACATAGACCTGTTAAAAATGTAATATATGCTCTAAACTTGAAATGTTGAATGTAAAATCTTACTTAAAATCTTAAATGTGAGCCTTCTTTATTCATAACCAGGTTATATTATATAAAAACCTTATTTAATCACAACCAGGTTCGTTACATAGTTAGTATAGTTCAATAAAAGATAAGAGATCGCTCATTTACTGTAAATGTCGAGTGTAAACGTTACAGCAGTAGAGCTGATCGGGAAATGAAGTTGGCAAAAGCAGGTTGACCGTCTGTGGGAAACCGTGGCCAACCAAGTTGGCAACTAGGTTGCCAACCAAGTTGTTCGTCTATAGGCCGCTTAAGACCCGGCTGCACAAAAGCCGGTTAAATGTTAACCGTGATTAATCTCATGAGAACCAATCAGAGAAGGTTTTTTGAAAAGACTAGCTTCTCTGATTGGTTCTCGTGGAATTAAACACGGTTACAATTTAACCGGAACTATAAGTATGAAAGGAATAATATATTGTAATCTACATTAATAGGATTTAATGTAGGTAATCGATGTATTTTCTTGCAGGTTTCGCATTTCAACTCCAGGAAGCCTGTCATTGAAAAGGACAAGTTTAAGCTGGAACTGAATAAGGAGGCCATTCTTGAAGACTTCAAAGCATTGGGCAAGGGTATAGTGAAGGAAATTGTTGTAAACAAAAAGTAACCTTCGAGCATTTTGTGTATGACTCTTGCAAAAAAATATCTATTTCCTTTATCGGTTGCATTTCAACTGTTAAAAAATATATAATTTAATAATAAATTATTATTATTATTATTTCAACTGTTTATTCTTTCGCTACAATACAGAGTGAGTTATTCACTGAAACTTAAAATATTTCCTCCTCTCACAAATCAGAGAAATCAATCATCTTCAAATACGTATAACTATAATAAATAAATAAATAATACAGGGCCAGTTGCACGTCCGTCTGTTAAATATGGACAATAACGTCGATTAACAAATCAGCGTTAGTTTTACGGATTAATTTCTGTTCCACCAAGATCGGTTAGTTTTAAATCCCGATTAAGTTTACCGGTTAACTAACCAAGATTTTAACGGTTTCACAATCCGGCAACACTGTAATTTAACTGACACAAAATAATTGAGGTTATGTTATTGAAGCAGTGAATTTGAAAGTTAAAAAATATTAAAAAACAAGATCATGGTCCAATATTATTAGACAAAGAAAAAATTAGTTTGATTTCAATTCTAATAAGAGAAAATATTTACATAATAAAAAACTGATAATGATAGGAATGTTTTAAGGTAAAAATGAGGTTAATATGTTATTGAAGCGGTGAATTTGACCATTCAATATAGAGGCATGCGCCATAAAAATACTCTGTCTGTCGCCAGTGTCAAGTGCTATGCTGCTAACAGACGACAACAGATCGAAAACTAACCTCTAAAATCAGAATCTAATTTTGAATGCTAATATCAGCTAAATACACTTCTCTATTTTATCAATGAATGAAATTCATTCATATATTTAGCCCATACTTTGAATTTTTTAGTTTTTTTTACCAAAAACTAATAGAAAGACAGCTATCAGTAGGTACCTAACCGGCGTTAGTTGGATGTGATTCCCCGTGAATGTCCTGTTAAAAATATTTTACGTCGATTAGTTTAACCAGCGTTATTTTTCGATTTTTACCTTTGTGCAACCAAATTTTCCTCGTTTCAACTAATCGCGGTTAAAACGATGTCAACTAATCAGAATTAAAAATTGTTTACGCCGGTTAGTTTAATCGGCGTTATCGCTTGAAATTTCTGTTTTGTGAAACCAAAATGCATCGGTTAGCACTAATCTTGATCAAAGTACAGCATTTAATCGTGATTAAACGTTAACCGACGTACGAAAAACTGGGGGTTAATGTCAAAAACATAGAAATGTCATAACAAAATGTCATCAGCTTACAGCAATATCACATTTTATTTTCATTATTTTATTTTTAAAATCAATTGCCTAGGACTCTCAAGTCAAAAAAGCATTTAAACAAATAACTTTCAAAATTGAATTTCGAAAAACTCATCTACCTTATATAACTGAAGAATAGGAGTGAATATTGCCTATGTGATGACATATTATTGTTCCTCTCGTCAAGTACTATCATTCCTGAGAGTTAGAGCGATTTTAATATCTGACCATTTTTGCAAATTCCATGCATTCATGGATTTCATGAAAAATGCAAATCTCCCAGATTTGGTTGATATTCAGGCTATGGATAGAGGTGACCTAACAAGTGTCGTGCTATAATATGAGGAAAGAACTGGCTTATACAAGGACGGGATAGGAAAAATATTATATTATCTATTACTATCTATTCTAAATTATCTATTACTTTGCATCACCTTACATCTGGTACTTGTATTTTTTACAATACTATTGAATGCTGGTTGCACAAAAGCTGGTTAAATTTTAACCGTGATCGATTCCACGAGAACCAATCAGAGAAGCCGTCTTTTCAAAATAGCCTTCTCTGATTGGTTCTTGTGGAATCGATTACGGTTAAAATTTAACAGGCTTTTGTGCCACCTGGCTTGAAGGTATTAAGATAGGGTAGTGATTTTGTAATTGAATTATTGAATGAATTATTTGCTTTTTTATGGTTGAATTGTATTTTACTACGATATACAAAGAGAAATAAACTTTTTTTATTAATCTTCAACCAATTTCTTCGGGTTTCTACGTCTTCTTCTACTGCTTCGACGTCTCCTATCTCTTCTTCTTCTTCTTCGACTAGTTTTGACGACTATAGTTTTGACGGAGATACATAGTCGGTTCGGAGCCGTTCTGCCAATACTATAAATAGGATAGAAAGTGAAACAGAGAACTGAATAAAAGTTTGTTTCCGAGCTCAGGATTTAGCTAAGTTCTAGACTTTAAACAGCTGGAGTCAGAAAACTGGCTTTTCGAGACGGGGCGTAGTTGTAGTCCACGTTCAAATTAAATTTCGAAAAACTAGAAAATTGAACACGAAATAAAATAAAGAGAAAATTGTGTTAACTATTTTGAATTAGTTAGGAATGGTTCATTTCGTCAAAGAAAAACGTTTCCAATTTTATAGAAATGAGAAAATGAAGACTATCATATAGTGAGATCCACGTTATAATGACAGTGGATTAAGATGGGAGAACAGCGTTGCCGATTCTCTGCCTTGATTAATTATCTTTCTACATTGTCAATAATAGATTTGGCATCGTTGCTGAGCAAGAAAAGGATAGTACTACCTGCTTTGTCGAATGATAGACAAGGATAGCAACACCAAAGTTGATCAAATACTGTCACTATAACGTGGACCTCACTATAGAAACTGCGACTAGGCCACGTTTTGGAAGGCCAGTTTTCTGACTCCAGCTGTTTAACCTTCTGGCAGTCGCACTGTTGTAAAAAGTACAACAGTGTAATTTCTTTTGCTGCACAGAACTATTGTATGAGGTGGTGTCAGTGAATGAGTGACCTATGCATTCCAAAACTTCCCACCCCCCCCCCCATCACTCCACTGAGTTGCAGTATCAACCGAGCAATGGTTCAGTCTTTAGGTGCCACTTAGTCGCCACAGTGCATAAGATAGGGAAAGAACTGTATACGGGGACTGTAAACGAAACAATAACACAGAATTGATGGATTTGCTTGAGGTACCTTATTGGGCCATGAAATGGTAATCATCCAAATGTTCATAAGCGTAAAATAATCCAAGAATATGGAAAAAGTAATTATACAATATTAATATGTTTTGACAGTAGAGTACATAACACTTGGAAAATTGGATGTTGTACAAAATGCAACACGCGACTGCTCGTGTCATTGAGTAGGGCGCGACTACTGGAAGGTTGAAGTCTAGAACTTAGCTAAATCCCGAGCTCGGAAACCGGCCCATAATGTTTATGGAATTGGGCACTATTCTGTTCAAATACGAAAGAAATACTACTTGAAAGAGAAATAGGTTATTATTATCTGAAGGTGGCATTCTTATACTCTATCCTATTTTTATATAGTCCGTAAAAATGCACCCACCCACACTCATTAGGCGGATGTATCAAAATTTCTCTCAAAGCTAATTTTTTATTGACGTTTCACCAGGCAAGACTAATTTCTAGATATTGATACTTACCACTACTTTTCACATAATCATAATCCAATTTAAGCCCCAGCTTTTGAGCCAAATTATTAGCAGTTTCTGAAGGAAATACATCGTTTAATTCATTCTTTCTCCACATGTCTACGAAAACACAGACTCGGAGTGCTGCTTCCATTAATCTGAAAATTGAGATAGAATGAAACCTAACATTGTGAAGACCACTTGTATTGATATAGTATAGTGAGGTCCACGTGTTTGATTAGCAATGGTATTGCCATCCTTGTCTATCATTCAACAAAGCAGATAGCGCTAGCTCTTTCTCTCTTTGCTCTGTTGCCAGATCGTCTTTTAACAATGTAGAATTAATAATTAATTGACAAAATATTTTATCTTAATAAATTATGAAAATTCATTACCTATGAAATTATAAAAAATATAATTTTTTGCTTAATATAATAGAATATAATTTGTTATTTTAAACGAGAATGAACCGTTAACATTTATAATACCAAATCAGCTACCATCAACAGAAGGCAATGACAAGATAGAGAATCTTCAACGTTTTTCTCCTATCTTTCTCCACGGCCATTATAACGTGGACCTCACTATAGTTCTGGTAGCTAAATATTACTCTAAATACACAAATTTGTGTATTTGAAATAATAAAACTATCAGTAAATCGTTTACATGAAATTATTTCATTTAAACGTTTATTTTCAAAACCTGAAGATGTTGTGTTACATCAAAACTAGTTGTTTTATAGTCTGTGTAAAATAATTTGAGACTTGGATCTCCAGCCGAAGAGATTACAATGTTGCCAAATCGTGTAAAATTGCAAGTTTTTCAAATTTCAAATTTAACGTTAGTATTGCATGTAGAATATCATCCCCGATATGCCAGTAGTGCTAAAAAGGTTTCAGGGTGGAAGGATTAAAATGAAATTCAACTTGTTTTATGATATTGGAAACATCGTAATTTTTTTTTTTTTAATACCTCTTCTATAGGTGCGTACAGATTTACGCGCCGCGAACATGAGCAATTCACTTTTAATCAGCTGACTATATCTGTATTTTTACAGAAACGGTAAGATACAGATATAAAAAGCTTGGCATCAGCTGATTAAAAGTGAATTGCTCATGTTCGCGGCGCGTAAATCTTTATGAGCAATTCACTTTTAATCAGCTGATGCCAAGCTTTTTATATCTGTATCTTACCGTTTCTGTGAAAATACAGATATAGTCAGCTGATTAAAAGTGAATTGCTCATGTTCGCGGCGCGTATATCTGTACGCACTTTATCAGAATAAGTATTAATAATTTGAGTATTGCGCTAGAACTTGTAGAGAACGGACGTATAGTGGAGCAGTAATAGTGTAGTGTAGAAGTAGTGAGTCAGCAGTTTGTTCGCGATTAAAAGTGGAACAAAAATATTGCATCGAGTATCGGTCGTTAACCGCGTTATTTTAAGCAAGCAAAGCGACCTGCATTTCGCGGCGGTAATATAGCTCCGTTCACGTTTCCGTGTGCGAGTGTTGATTACGAGTGCTGTTTGAAATGTATGGTAGCGAAATCGCACTATGTCCGACTTAGTGAAGCCACCAAGTTTTCCTGCATCAGAGCAAGAAGAAAAGGAAGCCACAAACGAGAGCATGGACACCAAAAACATGGCAAAAAAACACCAGAAATCCAGTGTTCACCGGATCAATACATAAAAACAAATAAACTCAAATCTTCAGCCGAGCAGGTACTTTTCATCGCTTGGAAGGAATCTGATGAGAAGAGGAAGGAGCTACAGAGAAGCAACGCCGAACTCTAGCAAAAAATGCAGGATTTGGAAAAAATATTTCTCAATATTGAGAAAAAGATCCATAATCCACAGCCTACCAGATCAGCAGCCGGGAACTACTCGACAAATGAAGAAGAATTGGCTAAAGAAACTGAATGGATCAGAACTCGTACTAAGCGGGCTACCAAGAAGAGGAAGCTTAGCACCCCATCGCCAGAAATCAAAAATGAGTCTGCAAAAAAGAAGCAACAAAATTTGAATAATAAAATCACTCCTGTGGAAAAACCAATCAGTGAGGAGGAGAAGAGGAAGAAGAAAGAAATGCCACCACCGCCAATCATTGTGGATGGTATAAAGAATCTGAATGTACTTCTTACGAGTTTGAAAAAATGTCACCAGCTGACAAATTTAGGATAAAACTGTTAAGTAAAGAAACATTTAAAGTAAATGCAGTTGATTCAGAAACTTATCGGAATATCACCAGAGAATTGATTTAAGATGGGCTCAACTGGCACTCCTATGAAGATAAACAGTCGAGACCAATAAGAGTGACGATTAAAAAGTTTCATCACTCTTGTAGTACAGAAATGATTCTGGTAGATTTGAAAGTAAGAGAAGATATAAAAACAGTATTTGAATTGAAAAATATACTTGGCTGTAGAGTGGAAGTTGAAGCATTGAAGAAGACCAATCTGATAAACACCAAACAAAGGAATGTTTGAAACCCAACGATGCTCTACCAAAATGTATTCATTGCGGTGAAGCACATCCAGCTAGCTATCGAGGTTGCACTGTTGCAATCGAATTGAAAAAAATCAGGAATTCTACTAAAACAAAAACTATTGCAGATTCACGAAAGAAAATCATTCAAAATATCCCACCAAAAATCACGGAAAATACAGAAGCTCACAATCTGAACAATGGTAGTGCAGTTAAGAAATTGACTTTCGCCCAGATTGTCTCAAAAGTAAATAGATCGAAATTGGAAGAGCCAAAAAGTGAAGTAGAAGAAGGCACCAATAATATTTTGCAGCTAATCTTGGCAAAACTGGATATACAAGAGCAAATAATCACCTCACTACTGATAGATATGCGCCTGATATCTATCAAAATAACTTTTCTGGTAGCAAAATTAATAGAGGACCAGGTAGGCTGAGTCCTGAATACAACTCGTCCCACCAAAACAATAGGTAATGCGAATAATTGCAAAATCAAGTAGTGAATAATTGTTATTTTTATTGTTGAATTAATTGTGATGTAAGTTTCAAAATACATAAGTTGAATGTGATGCCAATTGTAAAGACTTTCAAATTGTGAAGAAACAAATTCAAAAAAATAAAATGATTTTGTATTCAAAATTTTGAATATTATTCAATGTCCTGAAATGACAAACTCTTTGATTGCCTTTGTAGGCACAGCTCATAAGTAAGATAAATCTATATAAGTAAATGAACAATAGCAGTATGAATGATAATGAATGAATGAAAATAGATAAATGAATGAATAAGAATGGATGATATTACAAATTTATGATGAATATACAATTACTCAACCTGAGTATCTTGAGGATGTCGAAAGCTGTCGAAGATTGTAGGCATTTGTAAGAAATGCTCCGGCAATGGAAATCATCATCACCATACCGGCCAGAGAGTGGGAGGGTATACGTAACCCCAAAGTGGAATGCTAAATTGCACAGTCGACCAAGTGAGTGGGAGGGTATATGGAACCCCAAAGTGGATGCAATTTCGACTGTCAATAGAGACTGCAGACCTTTATCGGTAGATTCAATCGTAGGTAGAATTGTAGAACAGATTCGGTAGCAGATTGATTCGAGAGATGTAGAGAGATTGATTGAGTTTCCCAAAATCCAAACTGTGGACAGAGGAAAAGAAAATACCCTACAGTAAGAAAATATGTTGACTGTAGCAACAGCGCTCTGAACTACACAGAGTTCAGAGTACAAAGAGTTTGAAAACAAGAATATGAAATAAAGATTTGTAGAAACATCAAGCAATCTTGATGATCTTGGAATTTTGCAGAAATGCAATGGAATCAAAATGCTTAATTGACATTTTTTAAAAAAGATTGAAATAGATGAACAATGTAAAATTGGAAAGAGCTTTAAACTAAATTCTAAAAATTGAGTTCAGAAAAGCGTGTTCAAATGGAAAGTGAGGTTACACCTACCAGAAGTTTGAGATTCAAACACAATCCGTGAAGACATACAAGTTGTTTGATTGAATTAGGCCAATATTTATCGCAAATATGCCAATGAAACATGGAAGTACTGAATATTCAGCTGGAATAAATTCAAATTCGAAAATTGAAAACAAGAGCTGGCCAATTCCCACATTCCGGAATCGAGTTGAAACAAAGAAGCAGCACACCAGCGCCACACAAGCCGAGTGGAGCAAAACCTACCTACAACGATTTCCGCAAGTGAGAAATGCAAGAATAAAGATACAAAACACAAATATTATTCAAAAGCAAGTGAAAAAGGACAAATTTGAAATTAATCAAATAATACTAGACAACAAATTGAAATTATTACAAAGATACAAATATTGAAAACAATGCAGACTAAATCTGCCAAACGTTGGCTATACTGGCAACGCGCTAAGTTCAAAAATCAAGGATGATGCAAATTGAGTTTTAACATAGACTGGGCTACGTTTTGCAATTAGAAGAATTGTAAAACAAAGAAGAAAGAAAAAATATGTTAAAGAGATTTGCATCATTCGCTATCATCTAATGGCAAAGGTGCAACACTAGCAATAGAACATTTGAAAACACCAGAATCAGTTAGAACCTGGATGAC
The DNA here is from genome assembly GCF_014356525.2 of Nilaparvata lugens. NCBI lineage: Eukaryota > Metazoa > Arthropoda > Insecta > Hemiptera > Delphacidae > Nilaparvata > Nilaparvata lugens. Next base: position 31,735,753 of record NC_052512.1, read on the forward strand.
TCTAACCTTGTCATCGGAGCCAGGGAAAACCTCTGTAATACGTCCAAGCTTCCAAAATGTTTGTGGTGTCCCAGGATCCTTCAATAGCACAAGAGTGCCAACTTGAAGATTGGGTGATGAGGAAGACCATTTATGTCTTTTCTGAAGAGTAACTAAATATTCTTCAGACCATTGTTGCCAAAATTCCTTTGTGACTTCAGCAAGTCTATTCCAACGTGCAAGAAAATTCACATGTTTGAATTTCTGCTTATGAGAAGGCAAAGCATTGAGTGGGCGCGCAATGAGAAAATGCCCAGGTGACAAAAATTGAAGATCAAGAGGGTCCTCAGACAATGGAACAATTGGTGAAGAATTCAAAATAGCTTCAACTTGTGCAGAAAGAGTACACATTTCTTCAAAATTCCAAATATGTTTGAAAGCAATAATTTTATATATACTCTTGAAATTTCTTATTCCTCTCTCCCACAGACCACCATGATGAGGAGCTCTTGGGGGAATGAAATTCCACTGAATGTGCAAAGATGCAGCTGACTTTTGAAGTATTTGTTGATTGCTAGGCAAGTTGAGGAAGTCACCTAACTCTTTGAGATCATTATTTGCACCCACAAAAGTGGTAGCATTGTCTGAATATATATTCCTTGGAATACCTCGTCTTGAGATGAACGGGTGAGAGCAGCCAGAAAGACTGAAGTGGACAGCTCTGATACTACTTCTATATGTACAGCACGAGTTATCATGCAAATGAAAAATGCAAAATAGGCTTTACCAAATGTCCATGACTTTGGACCACCAATACGGAGACTAAAAGGTCCAGCATAGTCTAGACCAACATTCATGAATGGAAAATCAATATTTACATGCACAGAGGGCAATTGACCCATCAATTGTGCAGCTTGAGTATGAGTGAAACGAAAACACTTGATACACTTTCGCAGAACATTCTTAACAGTACGCCTTGTTGATGGTATCCAGAACCGTTGTCTGATTGCAGCCATGGTTGCTTGCACACCAGCATGACACAATTTGTTATGATGATAAAAAATCAGTGCCTTGGTGAATTTGTGATTGGCAGGAAGCAATATCTGATGCTTGAAATCAAAATCAATATTAGCATTAGCTAAACGTCCTCCTACTCTTATGAGGCCATCAGAGTGAATGAACAAAGACAAAGAATGAAACTTACTGTAGGCATTCAACTCATCATTTGCACGTAAAATTTCCAACTCCTTGTGGAATGCTTCAGCTTGAATGGCCTTCAATAGATGAATTTCAGCATCTTCAATTTCATCAACTGAAAGGGCGTCAGTACGGCGATCAGCAACTTTCTGACGAATGTTATGTAAAAAACGCAGAACATAAGCAGTGACATGAATAATTTTAAAACTATTGGAAACACGTTCAGAAATAATGGATAAAGGTGAAACAACTGCAGTATTTACAAGAACTGTATTGGGAGCTAGAATAGCTACATGAGAAGAGAATGACCTCCAACTATCAGTTGGATCAGCCAACCATGGGGGACCATGCCACCAGAGTTTGTTGTTTGCCAATTCACTAGGAATCATGTCACGAGAAATTAAATCAGCTGGATTGTGAGATGATTTCACATAGTTCCAGACATACTGTGAGGTGGATTCTTGGATTTCACCTACTCTCAATGAAACAAAAATTGACTTTCTGTCAGGAGGAGACTGCAACCACTTGCAGACAATTTGAGAATCTGACCAGAGAAAAACACCTGAAATAGTCAAATCAAGAGAATTCAAAGCACTTACAACTTTGTTAATGAGTCGTGATAATACTAAGGCACCACAAAGTTCCAAATTTGGAATGGAGACAGGCTTGAGAGGTGCAACACGTGATTTTCCACAAAGAAGATGAGTTTGAACAACATTATTTTGGATGGTGCGTACATACACACAAGCTCCATAAGCAGTAGCGCTAGAATCAGAAAAACCATGAAGTTTAACTATGGAACATTGATCTTTTGATACTACACAACGTGGTATTGAAATGCTTGAAATTTTGGATAGTTCTTGTATGATCTGCAACCACTTCAGTAGCATGTCATTGGGCAGACTATCATCCCAATCAATTTTTGCAAGCCATAAATTTTGAAATAAGATTTTTGGAAGGATTATGATGGGACTAATGATTCCAAGTGGATCAAAAGTTGAAGCAATAACTGACAGAAACTCACGCTTTGTGAATGAAGTCTTTTCAGAAATTTTATCAATGTTAGAACAGATGGATAGACTATCAGAATTGGAATTCCACAGTAAACCTAGAGCTTTGGTTATTCCATTATCAGGATCTGAAATTGGTTTAACAATGGAAGTTTCTAGCAAATTGGATGGTAGTGAATTCAGTAACTCAGGGGAATTGGACATCCACTTCCTTAATTCAAAACATCCTTTATTCAAAGTGGTGAGCAATTGATGTGACAATTCCATGGCTTGTTCCAATGTAGATGCACCAGAGATTAGGTCATCAACATAAAATTCTTGATGAATTGAATGATACAATGGAGAATCAGGTGTTGATTCAAGTTCAGCAAGTAAATTCAAGGTTCTAGTGCTGAGATAAGATGCACAAGCTGTCCCATAAGTAACTGTGGCCAATTGGTATTCTTGAAGAGGTTTTGAAGTATCATCTCTCCAAAAAATATGATGCAAATTATGATCAGAAGGATCTAAAAGAATTTGGCGGTACATTTCAGTTATGTCCGCGATGGAAGCAAATGGTCACATACGAAATCGTAGGACAATGTCAAAAAGGTCTGACTGAACAACAGGACCCTTGAAGATAACATCATTGAGAGAAATTCCGGTTGATGTTTTGGCGCTAGCATCAAACACAACTCTTGTTTTGGTTGTAGTGGAGTCGGGCTTGAAGACAGCGTGATGTGGAATATAATAGACTTGTTCCTCAGGGGCTGGTGGCGGTACAGGGTGCATGTGACCTAAATCTTCATATTCCTGCATAAATTCAACATATTGAGGTTTGAGCTCAGGTTCTTTAGGAAATCTTTTTTCCAATGAATGGAAACGTTTCATAGCTTGAGTCCTTGAATGACCAAGGGTGGCAAATGAATCCTTGCGAGGTAAGGACACTTGGAAACGACCATCTTCATGCCTGATGGTATTTTCTTTGTAGTGTGCTTCAACCCTAGCACACTCAGGAGAGACAGGAATAACTGAAGAGACTTCTTCCAGCTTCCAGAAGGTTTCCAACTGATTGAAGACTTCAGCTGTGGAGACAAAATTGGTAACAAATTGATTAGATGATTTTTTGAGTGACACTGATTTAGGTAATTGACAAGAGCCAAAAACAATCCAGCCAAGTTTTGTATTTTGTAGGATTGGAACATCAGGTGACACAATAATTTGATTGCCAGTCATGATTGCGGCATAAACGTCAATACCCAATAGGATATCAATTTTCTTAGATTTATGAAAATTTGGATCTGCAAGTCGAATATTGCTTGGAATCTTGTAATAGTTAAGATCAATTGTGACACGAGGAATACATGAGGCAAATTTCTCAACAACAATACATTCTTGTTGCGTTGACCAAGTATGATCAGATGATTTTATTAATACTGAGTGAACAACTGTAGATTTGGCTTGCATACTGGACACTCCATTAATCAGATTAGTTACATGACGAGAAGGAAGAGCTAATCTATCAGCCAACTCTTGAGTGATGAGTGAACAATCACTTCCTGTGTCCATTAAAGCATTACATGCAATTAATTCACCATTTGAACTAACAACCAGAACCTCTGCGGTAGGTAATACTTGAACTGATGACTTATTATTAGAAATGATGGATGAAGCAGCATGTGAAACAACTGTTGTTTCTGAATTATCAGATTGTGAACTAACTGAATTTGATGCTGAAGATGAATGGGCACTAGAAACGGTGCACTCATTCTGAGACTGAATCACATTAGAAACAACATTCTTACCTCCTGAATTGCTAGTAAAGGAATCATGTAGAACAGTGTGATGTCGCTTATCACATTTTTGGCATCTCTTTGAAGAGCAGTTGTGATTGTCAGTGTAAGGATTAAGGCAATTGAAACACAACCCTTTCCTTTTGATTGCATCATAACGTTGATTGATGGGAATCTTTGAAAAATTGACACATTTGAAAATCCCATGAGATCGATCATTGCAAAATTGACAGGATACTGATGGCTGAAAATTATTCAGAGTATTATTTTGAGCAAAAGGACGAGTATTTTGCCTAACATTGGGTGCATTTGAAGTAGCTTGAGTAAAAACCTTTTGATTAGTTGGTGGATTTGAGGGGCTATGAGATGAAATAGCATCCATTACCTTACATTGATTTTCAAGAAATTCCCACAGTTTATCCATAGTAGGGATTTCATTTATTTCAATGCGTTTTTCCCATTCGCGCAAGATATTAGAGTCAAGTTGAGAAGTGATTTTTTGCATGTAAAGTAAATCTTTAATTTGAACATCCATTTTGAGCGCTTCTAAAGCATTAATGTGACATTTACAGTGATCAATGAAAGCTCTAAGAGATTTGGAACAATTTTTCTTGAGTGCTGGGGGTGATTCAATACCTTGAATGTGGTTACTTGCAATTAATCTGGGGTTATTGTACCTCTTGTGTAAGCAGATTCCATGCAAGCTCATAGTTTCCATTCCCTGGAGGAATATTCTGAATGCGTGCAAGGGCTTCACCACTGAGAGCTTTGTGCAAATAATACAGCTTTGTAGCTGGAGCCAAAGTTTGGTTTTCAATAACCATATTGGAAAAGGTATCACAGAATTCAAGCCATGAATCAAAGGAACCTGAAAATTCTGGTAACGGTACCATTGGTAATTGTAGACCTTGATAAATAGGCATAGTGGGTTGCAAAGGCAGAGAATTGACATTATTAGCAGTCACTGAAGCAGATGGCGATTGATTTGTGTTGATTACACTATTATGATCTACAGACCCCGGTGATTTGGGAACTGGAGAGGAGTTTGGTGACTGATGTTCCATTGCCGGTGCTTGAAATGTAGCAACTTGCTGCCTTGAATCATAATTTTTCAAAATTGTATTTACATTAGCAATAAACATTGAAAATCTTTCTGTGACAATTTGATGTTCATTGTCATCAATGTCATCTGAATCAAATTCCAGGCTTATCTCTTCATAACGCTGCTCAAAGTTGAGCAATTTAGTTTTGACTGCTAGTAGTTTTTGAAAATCATTTTCATCATTGATTTTAAAATTGAAATATTCAGTATAAAGCCAAGATAGATTTTTAATGATGCCACTTCTCACAGTGAGAAGGCTGTTTCGTTTGCCTTTAGGAGGCATATTGAAAATTGGAACGATACCTCAATAATTGAAAATGTTCGACCTCCTCTTACACTGGATGGCTACTGGTGTTGTATCCAATTGTTGGGAACAATGACATAAGTGCTTGGTTGATTGTATCAGTATGAGCAACTCCATTCAAATATTACCCTTGAACATACAGAAATAAACACTATGAATAAAAGTATAAGACAATAATCATTACACAATTGATGTAAAATAATGAATAAGAATAAATGTATTTTCTGAGCATATGTCAATATGAAATATCCGGACCGGAGACGGCCAAACTTATAATGATAAATATGCGCCTGACATCTATCAAAATAACTTTTCTGGTAGCAAAATTAATAGAGGACCAGGTAGGCTGAGTCCTGAATACAACTCGTTCTACCAAAACAATAGGTAATGCGAATAATTGCAAAATCAAGTAGTGAATAATTGTTATTTTTATTGTTGAATTAATTGTGATGTAAGTTTCAAAATACATAAGTTGAATGTGATGCCAATTGTAAAGACTTTCAAATTGTGAAGAAACAAATTCAAAAAAATAAAATGATTTTGTATTCAAAATTTTGAATATCATTCAATGTCCTGAAATGACAAACTCTTTGATTGCCTTTGTAGGCACAGCTCATAAGTAAGATAAATCTATATAAGTAAATGAACAATAGCAGTATGAATGATAATGAATGAATGAAAATAGATAAATGAATGAATAAGAATGGATGATATTACAAATTTATGATGAATATACAATTACTCAACCTGAGTATCTTGAGGATGTCGAAAGCTGTCGAAGATTGTAGGCATTTGTAAGAAATGCTCCGGCAATGGAAATCATCATCACCATACCGGCCAGAGAGTGGGAGGGTATACGTAACCCCAAAGTGGAATGCTAAATTGCACAGTCGACCAAGTGAGTGGGAGGGTATATGGAACCCCAAAGTGGATGCAATTTCGACTGTCAATAGAGACTGCAGACCTTTATCGGTAGATTCAATCGTAGGTAGAATTGTAGAACAGATTCGGTAGCAGATTGATTCGAGAGATGTAGAGAGATTGATTGAGTTTCCCAAAATCCAAACTGTGGACAGAGGAAAAGAAAATACCCTACGGAGAGAAAATATGTTGACTGTAGCAACAGTGCTCTGAACTACACAGAGTTCAGAGTACAAAGAGTTTGAAAACAAGAATATGAAATAAAGATTTGTAGAAACATCAAGCAATCTTGATGATCTTGAATTTTGCAGAAATGCAATGGAATCAAAATGCTAAATTGACATTTTTTAAAAAAGATTGAAATAGATGAACAATGTAAAATTGGAAAGAGCTTTAAACTAAATTCTAAAAATTGAGTTCAGAAAAGCGTGTTCAAATGGAAAGTGAGGTTACACCTACCAGAAGTTTGAGATTCAAACACAATCCGTGAAGACATACAAGTTGTTTGATTGAATTAGGCCAATATTTATCGCAATATGCCAATGAAACATGAAAGTACTGAATATTCAGCTGGAATAAATTCAAATTCGAAAATTGAAAACAAGAGCTGGCCAATTCCCACATTCCGGAATCGAGTTGAAACAAAGAAGCAGCACACCAGCGCCACACAAGCTGAGTGGAGCAAAACCTACCTACAATGGTTTCCGCAAGTGAGAAATGCAAGAATAAAGATACAAAACACAAATATTATTCAAAAGCAAGTGAAAAAGGACAAATTTGAAATTAATCAAATAATACTAGACAACAAATTGAAATTATTACAAAGATACAAATATTGAATACAATGCAGACTAAATCTGCCAAACGTTGGCTATACTGGCAACGCGCTAAGTTCAAAAATCAAGGATGATGCAAATTGAGTTTTAACACTACAATATAAATTTCAGAAGTTAGAACAGAGTAGACTACTGAAATTCAAATGATTCATTCACTAAAAATAATGGAATGGAACGCGAATGGATTGTTACAACGGCAACAGGAGTTAGAAGCAGTTCTAGACATAGAAAAAATAGATAAATGTCTTATATCTGAAACTCACTTTACAGATCAATCGTTTATCAAATTCAAAGGCTTTAAGATCTATCATGCTTTACATCCCAGCAATGTCGCGAGGGGTGGGAGTGCCATCATTATCAAAGACAACAACATCATGAAGAAGTGGAACATGAAAGTGATAGAATTCAATTGATAGGTGCAGCAGTTCAAGCAGTAAATTATCACTTCGTTGTTGCAGCTATTTACTGTCCTCCCAGATATTCCATCAGAAGAGAGGAGTATTCGACATTGCTTGATATGTTAGGAGAAAAATTCATTCTTGGTGGTGATTTCAATGCAAAGCACGTGCATTGGGGATCGCGCTTAACAACTCACAAGGGAAGACAGCTCTTCGAAGCAATGAAAGAGATGATGTGCGAAGCTCTTTCAACTGGTAAACCAATCTACTGGCCCACCGATACGAGGAAAAACCCAGATCTCATAAATTTCTTTCTGACAAAAAATATATCAGTTAATTATTTGCATTTAGAGGATAGTTTCGACCTTAATAATTCCGACCACTCACCCATCATTATGACTCTGAGTGATTCAATTCTATGGAAGGAAAATACTTGTCCAGCGTTAGCAAAGCCGCACTGATTGGGATGGCTTCCAACAGATTCTGGAGGAAAGAATAGAATTGAACTCACCATTAAGGAACGAAGAACATATTGATCGGGAGTTGGAGAAGTTTGTGACTGATATCCAACAGGCAGCATCAGAAATCAGAAGAAGAACCACTGGAAATAATTACCCTGCGGAAATCAGAGAATTGATTGTTTAAAAACGAAGAGCTAGAAGGAGATGGCAGCAATCATGTTCCCCCCAAGACAAAAGAATTTTGAACAATCTAACTCAAGAACTAAGGAGAGAGATTCATCCAGATCCCTGTATCAAGGATGAATCAATCAATCAATAGTTACTTGAGAAACTTGACAGCAGAATGCAGTGCGGACTACTCACTCTGGAAGGCAGCTAAAAAAATAAAACAAACCATTCAACAATCTCCTCCTCTCAGAAAGCAGGACAGACAATGGGCAAGGAGTAGTTATGAAAAGGCACAGGCATTTGCGGATCATCTTGTAAACGTTTTCCAGCCAATCAACTCAGGTGAAGAGGAAACTTTAGAAGCAGATGAGAATATCTTACAGCCGAATCAAGAAATAATGCGTGTCACAGTAGAAGAAGTGAAAAGAGAAATAAGAAATCTGAATAACAAAAAACCCCTGGATTTGACATGATAACCGGCTCAGTCCTCAAACACCTACCAAGGAAAGCAATAGTGAAATTAACAAACATTTTGAATGCTTCTTTCAGACTAAAATTTGTACCAGGAATATGGAAAGTAGCTGAGGTTATAATGCTACTGAAGCCAGGTAAAGAGCCACATGAAGTATCATCATATAGGCCAATATCATTGTTACCGGTCCTATCCAAGTTGTTTCAAAGGATCTCACTTAGTAGGCTAAAACCAATAATTGAGAGACAGCACTTAATTCCAAATCACCAATTTGGCTTCAGAGTGAAACACTCAACAATAGATCAAGTGCATCGGATTATAAATGTAATAGAGAAGTGCTTAGAAGAAAAAAAGTTTGTTCAGCAGCTTTCCTTGATATAGGGCAAGCTTTTGATAAAGTATGGCATGAAGGTCTCATTTTTAAGCTCAAAAAAGTGCTACCAAAGCAATATACAGATATATTACAATCCTATCTGACTGACAGATACTTTAGGGTCAGGCATGAAAGTTCATATTTTGATTTGAAAGAAATTAAAGCAGGAGTTCCTCAAGGCAGTGTTCTGGGACTAGCTCTTTACCTACTCTATACCAGCGATATTCCCAGCCTTGATGAGAATACTACAGCAACATTTGCAGACGATACAGCCATATTATCAGTAGACAGAAATATTCATATTGCAACAGAGAAACTACAGAGACCCATCAACAAAATCCAAGATTGGACTAGAAAGTGGAGAATGAAATTGAATGAAACAAAGTCGATTCACATCAATTTTACCAATAAGAAGGACCTGCCCATACCAATAACTATCAACAACCAAGTTTATCATGTCAAAAATTTCATGTTTTCTGCTCAAAATGTCTCAACATTGACAAACATAATTGCAAAATATGAAGAAAACATACTTTGAAGAAAAAGTTATTCTTATCAGTAATCTTATGTGACGGCTCAGTGTAATATATTAGACTACTCCATACCACAGTATAATTATGTCACTTTTGGAGATATTGGCGACGAAGGTGAAAATTGGATAAATTGATAATGCTGAAGAGAAATACTAAGGTTCCGACGAGGCACAAGGAAGGAAACAATACGTAACAGCAACTAAATGTTCAAACAAACAATCTTCTCAAACCAAGAGAATTGGCATAGACCCAGACTCTCCTACGGCTGAAAGGGGATTGGAATCACTGGAGAAAGACTTTTGAAAATTTTTTGCAAGTTACTGGAATGAAGCCTGAATACCAAATGATGATGTTGACAAATTTTCTATCACCTGCATTATACGAATAAAAAAACTTTATAATAAAAAGGATGTCGTTAATTGAACATATAATATTTATTACTTCAGAACATAACTGTTAAAACTATTCCCCATCTTCAAACAATCTCTTTTATTGATTTTTTGATTTGTATTGTCATGTTTCTCTGCGCAGTAGTTATTAGTTTGTATCTTTGCAGCTGGAGTGCTAGTTGTCCACTGCCGACTTGATACCGTGCATTCCCATTGCACATTTTATTTATTGTTGTTCTAGTTTTTGGATATGTTCTGAAGCCTTTGTCATTTATTATTGTTTTTGTCAATTTGTTGTTCGGCTTCCGGATATTTTTTGCATCTTTTTATAGATCATTTTTATTGGTGATTTCTTGATCAAGGTAGCACCTGCTTGCTACACATTTCCTGCTTCTTGTCTCATCGCTTGGCTTCTACCAGCAACTTCGTGTGTGTCTCAAATTATTCTGCTTTATTCGTGAAAATAGTTTCACCTTGCCCTGTTTTACTTGTTTTATTTGTTGGAGACATTTTTTCGGTTCTTTGGAGCCATCAACTTTAAAAATCGCATAAGTAGTTCATTTACTATTTCAATTTTCATTTGTCAACGTGCTCGGGAACTCTCTTGTGTGTATAAGTTACAACTTGAACTCTCATCTTTCGTGAAAATAGTTTCACCTCGCCCTGTTTTACTTGTTTTATTTGTTGGAGACATTTTTTCGGTTCTTTGGAGCCATCAACTTTGGAATTCGGACATTTAGTTCATGTGATATTTCATTTCTAATTTGTCAACGTGTTCGGAGACTCTGTGTGTGTGTGTGTGCATCTAACATATTATTTATGTAAGTTACAACTTGAACTCTCATCTCTCGTGAAAATAGTTTCACCTCGCCCTGTTTGTTTATTTCAATTGTTGGACATTTTCGACTGGTTCTGTGGAGATATTTTTAGTTTCTCAAGACTTGAACACTTGTTCCAATTTTACATATTTTATTTCCATTACATCATTCTCAAAATGGCTGCTTGCGTGTGTCACTGTGTCTACCTACAAGTTTAAATCTGTTTTACATATTGCAGACTCTTGTTTTACATCGAGTGCTAACCTTGTTTAGTAATTCTTTATTTGAAATTTTGGGACTGTAAGTTTACCCATCATTCATTCTATTGATACTTTGTGATATATTGCCCATATCACTGTTTAAAGTGACTCTCAATTGTAAATCGCATTTTACAAACATTGCAACTGAATATTTCCAAGACTCAGGAAATATATTCTTAGAAATACTAATTGAAAACTCTTCCTCTACAACTGGCTGCTGTTTCATCCGCATTTCAAACAAGTTGGAATCTTGTTTCTCTTCTGATGTGTCCATTCAAGCTATTGGAAGTTCATGCTGTCTTGAAGGCCCTAGACCAAACCGGGACCTTGGTTCTTGCATTTATGTTCTGCAGCTAAGTATTTTTGTATCATCTACTTTGTATTTTTATACTGCCCTAATCTATTGTTTTAATCTTTCAGGTTAGGAATTCATGGTTGTTCATATTCAACCTCACTTTATCTTTGAGTTATTTGATAAGTCAAACTGCTCTTGAGACTTGTTTGTCGGTTTTGTATTCAATTCATGAATGTTCTGTGAACATTGCAATTATCAATCCTTTTGATTCCTTTTTATTATTCTTTGATTATTGCTAAAGCTTAGTCTCTACATTTTGCAATTAGGCTATTTCAGTATAGACTACTACTGTTATTCATATAACCTTATGGTTAAATTTCAACCTACTTGTTCTTTGTTAGTATCAAACCAGTTCAAATGTTGAAGCTTTGCAATTCAACATATTTACTTCTCAAATTTCCTAGGTGTTATTTGTTGTTAGAAATGAGAATCGTATGTTTAAACTAAAGACTACTTATTATAGACTCTGGTATTCTATAAACGTTTGTTTAGTAGCCATTACATTATTTCATTTTTTTGATACCAGATAGATTATTTTCTACGTGCATTGCTGTTATATTCATAACCTTTTACTGTCACTCATTGATAATTAAGATCCAAATTATTCAAATTATTACTATTTCAAATTGTTAAATTTACTTCTCGTATTCATGTGTTTTTTGACATTCTTTAATGCTGATTAAAGTTTTGTATTTTACTAACCTACCTTTTCATTTGGCATTTCACCTTAGCCTACATGTTAATGATTAGTTTTAATACTGAGTTGCCTAAAACTGTTTTGCATTCATTTAATTGCACAGGTTTTTGAATGCACAACGGTTCTTGCACTCATGTGGAGTTTCAGTCGCGTGTCAAATCAATCAAGACACATTTGTTTCTCTTATTTCAGAATTAGATTTATTCTCTCCTATTTATACAGTCCACTCTTTTCTAAGACTAAATTCCACAATAACATTCATAACTTTTTTACCTATTTTATAGGTTGTATAAAAATGATACGGTACAGATGCTAATAGAAATGATACATTCTTCCCGTTAATTTGATATTAAATGATTATGTATTACGACGTCCCATGATTCTGAGAGAGGTGGTATTCAAAAGAAAAACAGAATCTCGATGTTTCCAATTTTATAAAAAAGTTGAATTTCCTTTTAATCATTCAAACCTGGAACTGTTTTAGCACTACTGGCATATTGGAATGATATTCTACATCCAATTCTAACTTCAAATTTGAAACAGTTGCAATTTTACACAATTTGGCAACCATGTAATTTCTTCGGATGGGGAGCCAAGTCTCAACTACACAGACTATAATTTGTGCTTCAAATAGATGATTATCGATCCTTGAAAATGGCGTAGGCTCCAGTGACACCACCTCAATGTCGAGGAGCATCAAACGATTTCACAAATTTAACATTGAAATTAAAAATATGAATAAAATATTCTGTGATTGATCTTACCTATAATTATCACTTCTTATTGCGTTACGTAAAGCCGCAAAGGTTACTGGAGGAGTAAGAGCATTCAGAAGTTCTGTAAACAAATTTACATTTTTATCCTTTATTAATTTTCATCTCTCTTATATAGAGTGTCCCAAAATTGAAGTAGCAAACTTCGGGAATAGGTTCTATGGTTCAAAACAAAGAGAAAATGTAGAATAATTTTTTCCCTAAAACGCTTAGTTTACGAGATATTCGCCATTTTGTATTTTTTACAAAATTATTTTTTTCTTCAAAGTTTTCCAACTGATCGCTATAAAAATCGATAGGTATGCTCAAATAAGAGAGATGAACTATAGAAAAAATATTCAACTTTGTCCAATTTAAAAATTCAAAATGGTGTTCTTGGTAAATTTCTCTATCACCGGTCTCTCAAGTTTCACCGCTTCTCTATCAATTATATTTTGGATTGAAAGTTTAAAATGGCTGCCATTTTGAATTTTCGAATTGGACAAAGTCAATATTTTTTCTACAGTTCATCTCTCTTATTTGAACATAACTACCGATTTTTATAGCGATCGGTTGGAAAACTGAAGATAAAAATTATTTTGTAAAAAATACAAAATGGTGAATATCTCGTAAACAAATCATTTTAGGGAAAATAAATTATTCTACATTTTCTCTTTATTTTGACCCATAGAACCTATTCCCAAAGTTTGACACTTTAATTTTGGGACACTCTTTATTTCCTGAATGCATTTTTCCAATGAGACAGATGTTCACATAAATTTAGGTTTGTGCGATTAGTCCAGTCAATATAGACATAAAAAATCTGGTGTGGCGCACTCACACAACTTTCCTTGCCGTTATATCACCTGACGCTAGTGTTCCCGCGCATCTCAAGTCTACTATTCAAAGATCTGAGCCAGCTGGTGATAGGACAATAAAGCTGTAGACACACGAGGTTTGCTATCTCTTCATAGTGAATGATTTAATAGAATCAATAGTTGCCAACAGTTTGAAATTGAATAATCACATTTTCTCGAATTTTGAGCTTATTTTCAATTTTAGGTGAAAATCTCACACGATGATACAAGTTCATGAGATTATCTTCTACTAGCAGGTAACCCGTGCTTCGCAAGGGTCTATTTAAAAACTTGACAAACTAAAAACTTGATGTAATGAAATCTAGAAGAATTGGAAAAAGGCTTATAAGAATCCTCGGTTAATTAAGAATTTATATGCAGCATTTCAAGTAAATCAGTCCAGTAGTTCAGACGTGATGATGCGTCAATAGTTATTTGTGCAACTTGTAATATTACATTTTTCTTCTCACATTTAAATCGAATCTTCAATTCGAGATCTATGGAACTTTATAGTAAATGTCTTCTATGATACATATCTTAACCAATCTTGTCCATAGTCATTTAAATTTGTATTTTTTCTGAAATAATTTTAGAAGTTGAAATAGTAGCTTATTTTCCTAATCTTTAATTGTTGATAAAACTTAACTTTTCTAAAATCTATCCATTGTTGTGTAAATAATTGTTTGCTTGCGGTATATTTTTTCATCATGTATTACATATTTTAATCATGTCTATTTTTTTTTTAGGTATCATATTAGGTAATTAGGTTTTTCAGAGCAATTTTGTCCCATGTTCTCATCTTTCATTGCATATTGTGCCATAAGCCATATGTAATTAGGTTATAGTTTTCTTCTGGGCTTTTAACCCATTTTGCATTTTATTTTTTTTGCTGTCCAATACTTTGGATTTTTGGTAGACAAGTAGGTGTGATTTTTTTAGAGGTGTGGGCGTGAACCACATACGGCTGGACTCGATTATCTGACCTACTTGTTTGCGATATAAAAACCTTATGACTGCAACAACAAATGTTTGTAAAACCTTTTGCATACTTTTGTTTTTGTGGTCCGATACTAGAGTCTGCTATCACATTGCCTTACAGACATCTAGGAACTTTCCACCCAGTCACAATAGTCAACATATTTTTCCTTCACCAGTTGTTTTTGTGGGAGTGATAGCTCACAATTATAACAAATTAGAGTCATACTTGGAATTTACAAAATTCCATAGTAGTATATTTTATTAAATATACTTCCTCATGAAAGTTCAGTACTGACATGTAGGATAGGCTCTAATTAATCTTTCTCTTCTTTGTATTGTTTTAGGGAATTTATTTACCCAATTTTCTTTTCCTCTTGTTTGTATTTTTTAGGGAACTTATTTACCCAGTATTCATCTTGATCATCTTTGTATCATAATCTTGAAATGTTTATACTTATTATACAGTCTTTAAATTTTAAATTATTTTAAAAAATAATTGGTTAATTTAAAACGTTGTGTTATATTATCAATTGAAATGAGTTAAAGGCTAAAATTTTTCTAAAGTGTTTTGTAATTGATATTTTTTTTTTAAATTTTAAAACTGTTTGTTCTATAAATTTTGATATGATTGATTATCGTTTGAAATGGATGCTGGAGTGTATGTAGAATTTTTAGTGGGGTTTGTTGATTAGAATTTTGCTGGTATGTGATTGTTTTTTGAGATGGAAACCCATTATTGCCTAAAGAAGGAATAACAGAGGTTATGACTTAGAGAGGCAGTAATGAGATAATATTTTTTGTGTTGATTAATAATGTTGATTGCCATAGATGCAAAATAATGATTAATAATGTTGATTGCCATAGATGCAAAATGATGATTAATTATGAATATTGTTTGCCTTTGAAGCAAAATATTATTGATGTTTTGAATGGTTTCTTGTTTAATGTTTGATAGTAAAGTTTTGTCATGAAATGTAGTTTGTGTTTAGAACATTGAAGAGTCGAAATAAACTATAGTATCCAACAAACGATGATTAACAATATTAAATAATTTGCTTTTTATACAATTTTTGAACAAAATTAAAACTAAATAATTTTGAAACCCTGAATGATAAATCATAAATGTGAAATGAACATGCTATAAATGAAATGTTATATTAAATAATAATGAAATGCAAATATATTATGAAATGATTGAATAGAAGACCAAATGTCTGAAATTATTGAAATATGTATTGAAATTAAATTTTTGTTGTGTTGTTATGATGTTTGTTTTTACAATTTTGATAATGATACAGGGTGTTATGAAATTATATTTCTATTTTGAAGAATGGATTAAAATGTTGATATTTGAACAGTGAATAATGAATGATTTTTTTTTAATTTATCATTGATATGTCCATATTTCACAATTTATGTATTGCTGACTGTATAATAAGATGTTAACAAATTTCAATTTCATAGATACTTAAAATAATTTTTATGTGTATTAGATTGTATTGATAGCCTAATCAAGTTTTTCTTCTTAGTTTATAAGCATTTTAAGATAACAGGTACAGCACAGACATTAACATTGAAATAGTTATCATGTGAATCTCGAAATCAGTACAAGTGAACGCCATGAAGAGTGTTAAGAACATTTGGGTGATTTTCGAACTAGTGTGACATATCTACGCCAAAATCAACGCTGCGGCCTACACCAATAACTACGCCAAAATCTACGCCGATGCCTGTGCTGATGCCAACGCCAATAACTACGCCGATGCCTGCGCCGAAGCCAATATCTGCGCCAATGCTGATGCCAAAATCTGCGCCAATGCTGATGCCAAAATCTGCGCCAATGCTGATGCCAACAACAAAAATCAATGCCAATGCCTGCGCCAATGCCAATAGCTACGCCAATGCCAAAATCTGCGCCAATGCTGCACCAATGCCAATAGCTACGCCAATGCCTGCGCCAATGCTGATGCCAACACCAAAATCAACGCCGATGCCTGTGCTGATGTCAATAGCTACGCCAATGCCAATAGCTACGCCAATGCCAATAGCTACGCCAATGCCAATGCCTGCGCCAATGCCAATGCCTGCGCAATGCCGATGCCTGCGCCAATGCCAATGCCTGCGCCAATGCCAATATCAACGCCGATGCCAAAGCCGACACCAAAGCATACGCCAATAGCAATGCCAATGCTTATTGCTGACTCTGTATCTCAAACTTCAACACTACTGCATTACCTGGAGGTAATTGCCATCCATGTTCACATTCACAACTTTGAATTCAGAAGAACAGTCACAGTATCATGAAAGAATTGATTCAAAAAATCCTCTCCTAAATTATTCCTGTATGCAGAACTCTAAACCTTGAAAGCTGAAAATATCAAAAAACCAAACTTTACCTAAATTAATCCTCACCTAAATTAATCCTGTATGCAGCGTCTATCTCTTTTCCAAAAAACAAATTACATTGTCATTTCAAGCCTGAAATGTACATTGTATAATTACAAATATGATACAAAATTTATGTGACTCTGTATTGAATTTGGAATGCAGCCGTCTACTACAAACATGAAGCAATGCTAACTGAGATGTCACCTGTATCGAGTTTGGTATGCAGCAGTCGACTACAAGTATCAGCCCAACACTACGTGCATCCAGATCAGCCCAACACTTAACGTCATCACATTGGAGTCACACTTAACTGAAAATCATACTGAGTGCCTTAACGGACTGTTTTCCAAAATGTGCATCAATAAAATCAACCGCGTCAATAGTGAAAGAAATGAACATTTTTTGATTATTGAAATTTTATGTGAAAATTAAATGTAACAATTCATCAATTCATTTAAAAAAAAAATAATAATAATAAATTTTTATTCAACATACTAAATTTTTTTTATGCAATAAAAATTAAATTTTTCTATCTATTAAATTTATGTGCAATTTCAAAAAACTATTCTTTACATATTAAACTTTCTGTTGAGATATTTTTCTTAAATTATAAAGCTAAATCAAAAGTAATATTGATATTCTATATTTTGAGATATTGTTTGGAAACATATAACAAACGCTATTGATGAATTTTTATAATAATTTTCAATATTTTGGATGACATGTAATGTTTTTCTAGAAAAAATTGTTACTGTTCTCGAATTTAAATTTCAACAATTTTCATTAGGGTCAATGTAAATTTTTTCTTTAAATTTTTCAAACAGTAAAATTTTTTTTATGTCAAGAGGGGGGTATTTGTAATATTACATTTTTCTTCTCACATTTAAATCGAATCTTCAATTCGAGATCTATGGAACTTTATAGTAAATGTCAGAGTTATCAATAGACGGACAAATTTTTGACGGAGAATTTATTATCGTAAATGTTTGTTGCATTGTTCCATAATGTCACCGAGGTAGGGTTAACAAATTACTAAATAAATCGTTTATTTGAATAGAATATATGTATAAAAATTTAAAATAACATTTTCAAATTAAAGTTTTATTGAGAACAGATGTAGAATGTGAATTCTAAATTTATAAGTTATAATTTTGTGTTGACGTGTCTGTAAAGATCGATATTGAAGAGGGCGTTGTCTTTCGTGACTGGTAACTTGTGTCTTTTTCCTGTTGGACCTTCTTCTGAAAAACATGGCTGGCTGTTGCTTGTATAATTTTGTGCTCTGAGTTATTGTCTGTTTAAGTAAATTTATTAATGTTTTAAATTGAGTTTATATAAATTTTTGTGCAAAATTCGCTATTAGTGTAGTAAAGCCAATAGCCACTGTGTTTCAACTGTAAACTAGATAAGTATTTTAGTTCGTAATAATCTGAAATCATTAGCTTATAAGTTATTGTTCGTTTTATATTTCTGTGTTTTTGCCAAAATTTTCATCTGAAGATTATAAGTTAATTTGCTCTGAAAACTGGATTTCTCATTCATAGGCAATAGATCCATTCACAGTTTATCAAGTATCTATTTTATTGGAGCCGACAACTTTCCTTAGTGTGATAGGTGTTATATGCTATTCCAACCGTTTAAGGAAAAATTGGTAGCACGGCAAACTAGTGCGCAAAGTGACAGTTTGCTGCACCGAAAGAAACGCTTATCGCCTACGGCTCGGGCGGAATGGCTTCTTGAGTGCAGCAGAGGAACTTTGTACACGCATTTCTCATAAAATTTTTCCTACAGTTACCATTGAATATGAAAAGTGGGTAATTATGGATAAAATGATGGCTGAAATCCATCAAATGTTTGTGTGTGTGATGCTGTTATTAATAACAACCTCAATTCATTTAAAAATCAATAATCAACGTTTCAAGGTCCCCTGAAACCAAAAAAGTGGTTTTCGGATGGTGTGTGTGGTGTGTGTGTGTGTGTGTGTGTGTGTGTGTGTGTGTGTCCAATTGAAGTTGAAAATTCTCAGCCAAAGTTCTCATTTTCATTCATTCAAGAATCAGAAAAAATACAGATGTAAACTAAAAAATATTTATAAAATAACATAGACAACAGAAAATGTTTTATTTTAGTATATTCTAATGTTATTTTATCAATTTTATTGACATGGATTTCGAACGGCAATTATTTAACCTGAAAATTCGAATTTCATAATGTGTGCTTGCTACATTTCTCATTGCTTGGAGTTGAAATAATTATTACTGTCAATAGAAAATAAACATTATTTATTATTAAATGATGAGAAGTCATCCCGCACTAAAGCCGAAAAGTGATTCTTTGCGTTCTGTAACCAGTGCAGGAATGGCCACTTTTCAAGGTAACTGTAGGAAAATAGTTATTTGTGCAACTAGTGCACAAAGTGACAGTTTGCTGCACCGAAAGAAACGTTTATGCCCGAGCCGTAGGTGAGGGCGGAATGGTTTCTTGAGTGCAGCAGAGGAACTTTGCGCACGTATTTCACATTAAGTTTTTCCTACAGTTACCATTGAATATGAAAAGTGGGTAATTATGGGTAAAATTGCCTGAAATGCATCAAATGTTTTTCTGTGTAATTTTATTATTGATAAAAACCTTAATTATTGTCAAATTGAATAAAAGTTTTTCCTTGGTTATAATATCTCTTAATAATTAGCGCGTTGTGCTTCGTTGCACCTCTGCTCACTATAGCAGCCCAGTCACTGTTACCAACTTCATATTGATTTTGCTGCACTGTTGCTCCATATAACCTACTAAGTATTTTGCGTTGCCATGTTGCAAATCTGGAGTGCAGAAAAATTTTTCCCGCACTAGAGCGGAAAAGTGATTCTTTGCGTTCTGTAATCAGTGCAGAAATGGCCACTTTTCAACGTAACTGTAGGAAAAATAATTTTCCTTCACTTTACACCTGTATAGGCTACGTTTATAATCCAGCTCTTTCCTTTTTCATAGTATAGAAGATGATAGATGGATGGATGATCATTGTTATTTTACTAAAAGATAGAATAAGTTGAGTAGTTTCCCTTTCAGAGGGAGTATTGACAACCCACAAAACTCATTTTTCATTTGAAGATATAACGAAAAGGTGCATATGAACTTATTTTTTTACTCAGCTTGCCAAAATACCCCTCATTCCAATATTAAATTTTTCGACTGACTGTACAGTGAGTCAGTCGATCTATCAGGGCTCGAATAATTTTGGAATTTCAATTTAATAATAATGGAAGAGAATAATATCTTTATATAAATATCAACACATTTATTCAAAGACATATTATTAACTGCATGCATTTTCATATTGCCGATAAAGCATTGATGAAACTATAGACGTTTAATTAGCATTTTGTCTCAAAAAACTGTTCTATAGTGTGGTCCACGTTATAATGACAGTGGAAAAAGATAGAAGAATAGTGATGCCGATTCTCTGCATTAATTAATTATATTTCTACACTGTCAAAAACATAATTATCATCGTTGTAGACCTAGAAAAGGATAGTACCATCGGCTTTGTTGAATGATAGACAAGGATAGTAAAACCGAAGTTAATCAAATACTGTCATTATAACATGGACCTTACTATAGCTGAAATATTAATCTTCTTCTTCTTCTTCTTCTTCTTCTTCTCTCTCTATATTTATAAAAGGCTAAGCCCCGACAGACTGAAATCACACCACAGCCCAAACTACTGAGCCTAAAAACTTGAAATTTTGCACGATTGTTTATGGTAGCCTGAAAACATCCACTAAGAAAGGATTTTCAGGAATTTGCCCCCCTGAGGGAGCTGGGGCCCCCCCAAAATTTTGTACTTTTCAACCGCTCATTGCTCAGCAAAGTCATGAGGAACTTTTTTGTTCAGCTAAGAAAAAAATCAGATCTATGCAGAAAAATTTCGATCAGGAGAACAGGGGGGTCCAGGAGAGGGCATTTTTCGAAAATTTTGATATAAAATCACACTACAGCTCAAACTAATTGTCCTACAGACTTGAAACTTTGCACAAATATTCTTCAAACATGCTAGACGCGCACTAAGAACGGATTTTGAGATATTTTGCCTCTAAGGGTTTCAAAGGATGAAAAAGGATCCTATTAAGTAAGGTTATGAACATGGTAAGGTGAGTGCCATATGGAAATGAGATAATTTATTTATTGACATGTGATATTCTAACATATGTTGTAATCATTGGAAATAACAAAATAATATGATAGAAATTCAAAAAATCTGGTGTGGCGCACTCACACAACTTTCCTTGCACTAGTAATCCATACCATGTATATGCATTTCATGGCATCAGGAAAATGAAGTTTCAAAACTATGTTTTTTCTTAACATATGTTTTTGAGATAATTTCTTTGATGCAGCTGAATCACATTCGAAAATTCAGAGTTTGTGAAAATGAAAATATTTATTAATTATTATCAAAACAATACTATTATTATATCTATAATAGAAATATTATCATTATTATTAAAAATATTTATCACATATCAAAACAATATTTTTGAGGTTAAGTGGTATCAGGTGGAAAGCAATAATAGAAACAGATGCTCCTTTTTTAATTTCGACCATATGATTTGGTGATTTTTTTATTTTGTTATGAAATGGTATGTACCATTAATGAAATTTGGACATTAATTTTGAAAAATCTAGAAGGAAAATCGGAATTTGGGCTTCCAGGTGCACGAGATTGTTATTTTTAGAATCTATGTGCGAAATTTGGAGATCTAATAAATAATTCCCGTTTTTCCGGTATGCAATCCACAAGTTGACATGTTGCGAACAAACGAACACACGAACAAACGAACAAACACAACCCTACTCTCTCTTATTATATAGATGAGGATCACCCGTTAGATGCACTTCATTTCAGTATTTCCTAGTGGAGAGGCGCACATAAGGACACCTCAAGGATCAAAATTTCAAACACATAACTTTTGACACAATGCCCGGATCTCATCGTACTACACTAAATTCTTCTCGGCTCGTCAATGCGGTCCAAAATCATGCATCGTTAGTGAAATTCGGTCGAACAATTGAAAATGTATTGTTAAAAGTTTTTATCATTTTATCATACTTACCATTATTACTAAAATCATATCCTATGCCTTTTTGTTTTTTTTCTCTCGTATTTGATCAGCAGTTATCTCAGCAAGATGATCTGTTTTTTGCTGATCTCTTCCTACAAATGTGTTAGTCAATTTCCAATAGGCATCTGAAGTTAGAAACATAAATATGATACTCATTAGTTTCTGGTATTTTAGGGCTACTCTTAAATATAAATGAAAATTAGAAATCCAAGTACCCTCAGTCTCAATCTTGATAATCTAAGTATTATTATTTTTTTTTTTATTCAAGTACCCTTTTAAAATTGTTCAATCATGACATATTTCGCCTATAAAAACTTCAATCAGCCGCCATTTTGGATACAAGTATCATAGAACATTTTAATTGACGTCATCGTTCTTTGTTTAAAAAGGCCTTGAAAATGATGTACCACATAATGGGTGTTTACATTAAAAATATTTGAGTTACAACCCCTAAGTCACCCCCTTATGAGGGGTTGAAATCCAGTTGTAGGTCAAAAGGTAGAGTATTTGACCAATAATTTATCCAGAAAGTTACAGTATTATATCTACAAACAGTCTCCAATTTATTGAAGTGCTCCCATACATATGACTCACTCTGTATACTTTAATGTCATTATCAAGTTTGAAAGGGTACGTAGATTTCTAATTTTTATTTACATTAGTTATTGTTTATAGACTCATTCAGTATTAATAAGTTACATTTTCAAGGCAATATGCATAATCTTCGTTTGAAGCTAATCTAGAATTACATGATGATTTATTATTACATAGGTCCATTACATTCTTTAAAGCTAATCTAGATTTATGTAGGTCCATTACATTCTGAGTTCAAAACAACTACTGATCGATCTCCACTTAAACTGAGTGTTAGCATATAATATCTATTGAGATACGGTGATTGCATAAGATAAACTCTTTTTGAAATACGGCACTATCATAGAAAATTCTGTATCACATAATCAATTTCTCATTTTAAAAAATGAATTCCGATTCCTATGAGGGTCAAAGATGTTGAAGCGAGAGAGTTATAATATTTGAAGAGTAATTTTGTATTTCAAATAGGATCTTCAATGAAACCCACTGTCAAATTATTTTTGTAAGAGTAATATTCAGCTGTTTCCATAATTTTCATCATCTATCTGTATAAAATAGAAAGTTGCAGGTCTAAAAAATTTACAATACAACAGTTCTTGAACAAGTTCTCCAACCCAGGGGGTCACTAGTTTATTAGGAAATATATTATTATATATTAATTTCTAGCATGATGTAGTTCTCTTAATAAAAATAAGACTTACATCTTGCAATGTATTCTTCGATTGAACGTGATGACTGAAAAAGTATATTCAGTTTAGTAAACAGTTATTCATTATTGGAATGAGATAGATCAAGATCATAATGTATTTAGACAGGGTTCATGATACGCTATAAATAAATATTCTCCCCATAATAATATAACAGCCTACACACAGGGAAATTACAGTGCGTTCATTATTTTGCTCATTTAACTTTCCTTGCCCTATTACCATCGGTAAGGAAAGTATTGCTTTCCGAGAAAAATTAAGGTGCCCCAATTTCTAAATTTCTATACACTAAGTTTCAAGGTCCCCTGAGACCAAAAAAGTGGTTTTTGGATTTGCCTATATATATATATATATATATATATATATATATATATATATATATATATATATATATATATATATAGACCAATACCAAAAACCACTTTTTTGGACTCAGGGGACCTTGAAATGTATAGAAATTTAGAAATTGGGCTACTTTAATTTTTTTTTTGGAAAGCAATACTTTCCTCACCTATGGTAATAGGGCAAGGAAAGTAAAAAGCTCGGAATTCAAGAAAATGTGATTATCCAATTGCAAACTGTTGGCAACTGTTTATTCTATTCAATTATCCACTATAAAGAGATAGCAGACCTCGTGTTATTGCCCTGTCACCAGTTTGCTCAAATCTTTGAATGGTAGACTTTAGATGCGTGGGAACACTAGCGTCAGGGGATCAATTTTCATAACTGCAATTAATTAAACAGAGATAGAATAATTGACCGAGCGAAGTGAGGTCTAAGGTTCAAGTCGATGTTTAAATGTTTATATGTTGCGCATTTATGGCGAAACGTGGTAATAGATTTTCATGAAATTTGACAGGTATGTTCCTTTTTTAATTGCACGTAAACGTCAACGTATATACAAGGTTTTTGGAAATTTTGCATTTCAAGGATAATATGAAAGGAAAATTGAGCCTCCTTCATACGCCAATATTAGAGTAAAAATCTGGTGTGGCGCACTCACACAACTTTCCTTGCCGTTATGAAAATTGATCAACTGACGCTAGTGAGTCTGTCCCGCACATCTTATTAGGTACCCTATTCCACCCTCTAGGTTTCCTAATAATTGCGAAGTATTGATACAACACGGACTAGCTACAGTCGGATATGGGTCAGGGTCAGTAGCCGTACTGACTGGTGGAGATACCGGACCTACGCTTCTCCCCCTATCCTGATTCTTCACCCTCTGCTTCTTTCGCGAGATTTTTACTTTCAGGGGAAGAGTGTTTGCACGTGCTGTTACTAGCCGATTCGGCCCTCGGCCTTTGGAATGCAGGATGGGTGTTAAGGGAGATTAAGATAACCCCTATACAAGGAGACGGATCTGTCATCCGGTCTATCAGATCCCTACAAATAATTCTATTTATAAAGGTAGTACGCAATCTGAACCAACTGCGAATTGACGGCGAGCAAGCTGTACCTGCAAGCCCGGGATGTGGTTTTTCTATGGGGTTTAAGGTGAGAGCTATGGGGTAAAGGTATGACGGAACTATGGAGTTATTAGTAGTATTTAAGATGTAGTTAAATAGGGCACGGTATAGGGTGTAAGCTATAGAGAATAGGGTACAGGGTCTGAGGTATAGGGTATAGGGTATACGGTACAGAGAATCAATAATAAGATTATTATTCTCTACAGCAAATGAATATCTGCTCAATAATCCGCAATCTGAGAATCGCGCTCTAGCTCTCAGCAAGCTGAACCTGCTAGCTAAACACGGTATATCTATTTTCAATTATATGGTAATTAAATTTTAGAGTATAAGGTTTTAGGTGTAGGATTTCAGAATAGCGAGCCTGCAGCTGCGAAAGGATTTTCAGCAATTCTGAAACTGCTAAACAGGATTTCCACGCTAATCTGGTGACTGCGCGCCGGTTATTAAGGGCTAATCTGTGACTGCCCTTAAGGGTATGGGAATCACTCTCAATCGTCCGAAACACTTTTAAATTAATAGTCAGTATGTCGACTATTATGAGAGGATAGAAAAGATTTTCCACAGTCACAGTCTGTAGAATAATATCGGGGAGACAACAGTCTGTCGTTGTCAGGGTAGGAAAGGATTTTTCCAGGATTTTCCACAAGGAAAATATCGAGTCAGAGACTCCTAATTCAGGAAAAGATTTCAATGGGCTTTTCCAAGTAATTGCCAGTCTGAGGACTACCACAAAATCGATCTCTAATTTGCAACTGAGATCACGGGAAAATTCGTGAATTTTCCACAGGGAAAACCAGCAAATAATATTTGCTATTAAAGAAGACAGGTTTCTAAGAATTTTAGAAAGGATTCGCAGGTTTTCAGACCCGCGACTAGGACGATCTCGAATCTGAAACTGAGATCCTGGAAGGATTTTTAGCACAGGAAGAAGTAAGAGAAGGAAAGAGAAAGGATGTCGCAATCTAGGACTTCGACAAGGAAGTTCTCAAGCTGTACCTGAGAGCTGGAAGGATTTTAGAATAGGGAAAGTTAATAGAAAGAAAGAGAAAGGATGCCGCAGTCTAGAAACTTCGGCGAGGAAGTCCTCAAGCTGTACCTGAGAGCTAGAAGTATTTAAGAATAGGAAAAGTTAAGAGAGAGAAAAAGAAAGGACGTCGCAGTCTGAATGACTTCGACCAGGACGAACTCAAGCTGTACCTGAGTTCTCTAGGAAAAGGATTGGAATATTCCTACTAGGAATTACAGCAAGTCAGAAACTGCTAAGAAAGTTAAAATACAGGGCCACTCTATAATATGAAAACCAAGCAAGGAAAATTCACTCAAAATGATAATAATTTCTCTGCAAGGACAAAAATTAATCGAGAAAACTATTCTCAAAAAGGACAGGGATTTCCCCACAAGAATAAAAATTAATTGAGAAAAAATATTCTTAAAAAGGACAGGGATTTCCCTTCAAGAATAAAAATTCAATTGAGAAAAATTACTCTTTAAACTGAAGGCCACCTTACTACAGAGGAGGAAAAATATACGGACTACCAGTCCTAACATACAATTACCTGAATCGACGTGGATACTGATACGGAGAATAACGAACTGATTCCCACTTCCCGTATTAAACCTGAACGTCGTGAAGCGACAGAGTCGAGACTTATAAATTAAGTACTCAAAAATAATCCACTTTAAGAGCCTAGTTAAATTTCCCACTCAACTGTCTGTAGTACAAACTTAAGATCCCTTACAGGTTTTATACCAAGGATAACTCGTTCACCCCCAGTGATACGAAAAATACCCGACAAGAGAGAAAATCCCCCAGGAAGTTCTATCTTCGAGTTGTCCGGATCTCGTCCTACAATATTCTATATTAACACATAAAAATAGAATAAATCCCTTAGAAATAACTAGTACCGGGAATGTTGTAAGGAGAGGAGATTCGCGACCCGTTCACATGCTCAACCACCGAACAACTGCTCTAAATGAAACCTACAAGGACAGAGAATCCCCCAGGAAAATCCACCTTCAAATACATGTGTAGACCCTCCGGTCCGGTAAACCTCACCTGAGCCCTTGTGTACCTGATTTACATCATACCACAAAAACGGCTCAGGGTCCGTAGCACCACTGCCAATCGTCAGGTGGGCATCATTGAGGAGTTTAGCCTGGACGCCAATGGAGAGACAAGGTGCCTCACCACAGACGCCCAGTTCCGGCGTTACGTGGGCCAGAAGGCCCGGACGTATCCTCTCCGCTACCTGAAGACTTGGAAAAAGCCCGCGCCACTGCCAAAATGACCCCGACAGAATCAGGGGCATTCAGACAGCAGCCAGGGCGTTTCGGAAAGATGTTACCCGAAACTCCGCCTAGACTGTCGTCTGAGCACCGACAGCAACCCTACCCAAAATCTAAAACCCAACCTCAAACAAAAGTAACCCCACCCACCAAAATAATCCCACCCAGCTCAGCCATCAACTTATCCCCAAAAACCCAACCCAACCCATGATACCCCGGAGTCAATCACACACTCATACCACAGCACAGGTCCCGATCCCAGCCCAACTACCCAGGAACAGGCCTTCTAGGCCTCCTAAGACCCATGCTGCCCAACTCACACCACGCTGGTGCCTATGCTAAGATGATGACGACCACCCCCTATGGTGAGGGGCCTTCACCGCAGGAGAGTGGTATGGGCATTCAACAGTCCAGAACTCTGCCCTTTACAATTCTCAGGGAAGAGCTCCAGACTGGTTCCCCGCGACCAAGCACCAGAGACAGATTCACACAGGCACGACGTACCATCAACACCATTCACAACAACCATACATACAAACATAACCCAACCTACAGTACTCCTTCTCATTACCAACCGACTGAATTACTAGCAAATACTCCCCCCCACAACCAGTTCAACCCAACCAACCCATGGTATTCACACCCAACCTACAGACCCTACACCTAAACAATGGTGACTCCTGAGGCTCATACACACTACACACACACATTCACACACATGCATTCGGGACCATGCCGCATACCCGCTCCTCAAATAAAACAACAAAATCATCTAACCGGTTATTCTTTAACCAAAATCAAAATCAAAATCAAAACCACTGAACATAAACATGAGCAACCTGAGCAAGTATGCGACATCAAACCTGGACAAAGTCCTCACGCATACGACCCAATCTCTCACAGAATCGTACAAACAACTTACACGCCTGCACACTACAAACCATACACTCAGACACAAAGCGACACCCAATCCTCTCATACTCTAACACGAATGCCGTCCGGACGACCTCATACCTTGCACACTCAAACATAACATGAGCACTGGACTCATCGACACCACATTCAGGGCAGAGTGGACTCTCCCGCCTCCCCCACCGGTACAAAATATCGGCGAAGTTCCCATGCCCGGTCAAATACTGCACGGAATAATGTGTCCAGTCATAAAACCGGACACGGACCCTCCGACGCACATCCGGGAAGAAGGCAAAGGTCTGCCGCCCAAACTGCCCATTCTCCCAATCATGCTGCCAACAGTCCAACGCCTCATGGTATGCTTCATACTTAGCAGCCCTACGATCCATACCGCCCATACGAAGGCCACATTCACGCACTCTCATTCTACACAAAACACTCAAGGGAAAAACACAAGCAATCACACACAATGAAGGGCCACTTGCAGTCCTATATGCCCTGGTCACACTCTTCAAACATTTCCTCTGCACACCATTCAGTCGACATAGAACTCGATCACTCAAACCATTCGCCCATACCTCACAGCCATACAGACACATCGACTCAATCACACCCCTATAAACAACACGAAGAGCATCTCCCTTGTAGCCCCAATCGCGTCTCGCAACCACTCCACAGCGCGAGAAGACCCGTAGACACCTCTCCTCCAATCTGGCAATGTTGCCCTCCATTCGCAGGTCCTCCCCAAGGGTGATTCCCAGATAAACACATTCACTCACATACCTAACAGGTACACCATTCATACGAACATTCCTCCTGCGAGACAAGCTACGCAGGCCTCTCATACTCATGCACAAGGACTTTTCCAGTGCGAACTCCAACTTAACACTGACGCTCCAATCAAACAGACGGTCCAACACAGCAGTCGCTCGCTCCTCCACCTCAGCCCGCCGATCACCGCCCACCAGCAGCACCAGGTCGTCAGCATAAGCAACACATTCAACATCCACACCCAGATCCATACAAAGCCATTCATCCAACAGAAGGTTTCAGAAGAGGGGACCCAGAACAGATCCCTGGGGACACCCACGCTCCATCACACGCTCCACAAACACCGAGCCACAACCCATACGCACAATTCTACCAGTGAGGTACGCTCGGACCAACCTAACGACATCCAAGGGACACCGGAACCGCCTCAGCTGCCGCATTATGGCTGGCCACCAAGCCGAGTCAAATGCCCCCCGGATGTCAAGGAACACAGCCAACACAAACCTATACCCACACCCACCGACCCACTCAATCACATGCCTGACAGCATCAACAGTACTCTTCCCACCAACAAAGCCATACTGCTTCCTGCTCATGCCTCCAGCAGCCCTGATAGCACTTCGCAGGCTCGTCTCAATGAGGCGCTCCAATAGCTTGCCCCACACTCAGCAAGGTGATAGGTCGGAATGACTTCACCAGGGATAAGTCCCTATCACCCGCTTTGGGTATAAGAACCACCTCACCAATCCTCCAGGCCGCTGGATACACTCCCTGGTTCAGGCATCGATTGAACAGATCCAAACACACATCTTTCACTCTCCCCCAAGCACGCCAGACAAGGTCAGGTGAGACTTCATCCAGTCCCGGAGCCGTTCCATGCTTCATCTTTGAAACGGCAACGGCCAGGGCCTCAGGACTCCACTCACCTACACAAGGCCCACAACCATCCTCAGACACAAAACCAGCACGAACAACAGGCTGTGCTCCCGCATCAACCCGAGCGTCATCACCAGGCAGAAGCTCACACAGAAACGCATTCAAAGTCTCATTCACACCAGCTGTTACCCTCCCTTCCCTACGGACAGTGACAAGCACGCGATTCCTTACACCACCACGAATCACACTTTTATACACAATTCCCCAAGGATTTCGGGCACCCTCTCTGGAGACACCTTCAAATACAGTCGGCAATTCGACATACAATATTCCATTCACTAAAATACAGAATAGAATATTAACCCTCTAGTACACCACTATTGGGAGCGCCGCTCGGAACGCAGCCATACACAAACCCGTTCACCGAACAACTGCTCCTTGCCTAGCTCTGCTCCTCGCAGAGTAGGGTCCGTGGAAAATTGGGAGGCGGGGAAAAGAGATTACCGACCAATAGGAGTCTCAGGAGACGATCACGCCACTGGCCATGTGACAGGGTATGAATCCACTAATGCTGATGCTAAGGGTGCATCCATGATGACAATACTGCTAATTCCTATAGTACGTAGATTAGGCCAGCAAACAATATTTCTCACCAGAAATTACAAGAAGTACGATACCGACTCAACTCGGTAGTTGCCTATCGCTTTGATGATACGGCTGCTGCTAATGCAGCAGCATTAGCTACGAGAATGCTCAGAGTGGTAAACAAGATCTGGAAATTTCTGGTTATGATGAATCTGTTGCTGATGATTTATAGGCATTGACAGCGATGGTGATGATGTACATACACAACTACAAGTCCAACAAGATATATCTGGAAGTCGACCCTATCCTTATTCTAAAATAGAATGAATTCGCTAAATTTTACACTGGACGACGGCTCTCCATCCATCACAAAAATTCACTTTGTGACAATCTCAAGTCGACTATTTAAAGATCTAAGCCAGCTGGTGACAGGACAATAGCGCTGCAGTCACACGAAGTCTGCTATCTCTTCATAGTGAATGATTTAATAGAATCAACAGTTGCCAACAGTTTGCAATTGACTAATCTTATTTTCTCGAATTTCGAGCTTATTTTCAATTTTAGGTGAAAATGTTACAAAACATTTATTGTAGAAATTTTCATGCTCAATCTTTTTCACTTGACTTTTTTTGTTTAAACTGTATCTGAAGCCTGATAATTGGGAATCTAACTTTGCATAGATGGGCGCAGCTCCTGAAATTTTTACAGATAAGGGACTTGTGGTAGTTGATAGAGCTTATTAATGACTTTTCATGTATAAATTTGATCAAAATCGTTGAAGCCGTTTTCGAGAAATTGCATAAAACCCTGTTTTTGACAACATTTCCGCCATTTTAGCCGCCATCTTGAATTGCATTTGATCAAAATTGTTCGTGTCGGATCCTTATAGTGTAAGGACCTTAAGTTCCAAATTTCAAGTTATTCCTTGAATTGGGAGATGAGATATCATGTACACAGACTTGAAATTTGGAACTTAAGGTCCTTACACTATAAGGATCTGACACGAACATTTTCGATCAAATGCAATTCAAGATGGCGGCTAAAATGGCAAAAATGTTGTCAAAAACAGGGTTTTACGCAATTTCTCAAAAACGGCCTCAACGATTTTGATCAAATTCATACCTAGAAAAGTCATTGATGAGCTCTATCAACTGCCACAAGTCTCATATCTGTAAAAATTTCAGGAGCACTGCACCATCTATGCAAAGTTTGGTTTTTGATTCCCAATTATCAGTCTTCAGATACAATTTAAACAAAAAAATTCGAGTGGGAAAGATTGAGCATAAAAATCTCTACAATTGATGTTCAGTAACATTTTCACCTAAAATTGAAAATAAGCTCGAAATTCGAGAAAATAAGATTAGTCAATTGCAAACTGTTGATTCTATTAAATCATTCACTATGAAGAGATAGCAGACCTCGTGTATATCTAGCGTTATTGTCCTGTCACCAGCTGGCTCAGATCTTAGAAAAGTAGACTTGAGATGCGCGGGATTCCTTTTTCTCTTTTTTGTATTATCTGAATTATGTTAATAAAGTTCTATTCTATTCTAAATATGATTAAAAATAAGAAACTTGCAATAGTATTCATTTAATTATGTAATAATTTTATTCATTATTTCCAATCACTTGATAATGGCATTATGTCGACGAAACATGTGTTGACTAAAAAATTTTAAAAATCTGGTGTGACGCACTGACACAACTTTTCTTGCCGTTATGAGAATTGATCACCTGACGCTAGTGTTCACGCGCATCTCAAGTCTATTATTCAACGATTTGAGCCAGCTGGTGACAGGACAATAACGCTGGAGACACACGAGGTCTGCTATCTCTTCATAGTGAATTATTTAAATATCGGGGGACCGAGCTTTGCTCTGGAGTGTAAAAGCATAGAAAAATTGTGATGAAAGATTGAATTTATAGTTTATATTTATTTATTCAATTTCTCAGTCGTACAATTATTTTACAGTGATATGAGGAGGCACAAAAGGCTATTGCCCAAAACTGTCCCTTTTCAAATTGATACTACAGTGCAAATCAAAATCTAGGTTAACCCTTAAGTGGTCGCGCAGCTTTTTGAAACACAAGTGCTCGCATGGGGTGTTCAGAACACCCCAAATGAAAAATTTTATAACTGCTTTCCTTTTGTTACTAAGGAAGAAACTATTTTTAAACAATAAAATGGACTCCCCTGATATCATTGTGCTTACACTCATGTGATTTAAAAATTAGTTATGATTATCAGATTTTTAAATAAAAGATCACCAGATTTCGAGTCAAGCTGTATTTGTACAAGTTTTGTAAAAAATATATATATTCAGAATAATGTTTTCTTGTTTTCAATGTTTTACTGCATTGAATATGAATAATACTAAATTAATCCCATGAATTTCAATCCAATCATGCTTTCCATGACATGGCAGCTCATATCCAAATATGACCAATTCATATATTATGCGAGAAAGTGTAACAGAAATTTTACTAAATAGGTAACTTTATATTGATCTGAAAATTGACATAGAATATGAGGAAAAGTAATTTAGGCCATGTTCAACTTACATTTTATTTGCATCAACATCATTCACCTAGTTTAGGCAATTGTTACATACTGTTTTCATGTGTCAGTAACTCAACAAAAAGTTACTTTAGTAGTCGCGCGGGGTGTTGCCGACACCCCAAAGACAATTGAAGATATCTTACTCATACAATTATGAACTGGTTTTTAGATTTGGTTCTCTCACTCATGCACTGGTTTGAAGGTACTGTACCGGTCAGCAGGTTAGCCAATCGATCAATCAAGCTAGAGCAAAATTTACCTTACTGGGGTGTTTAAAACACCCCGCGCGACCACTTAAGGGTTAAGCTACTATCACTCATCTAAATAACAATTTATTCACACTTCAAAAAACAAACACAACATCAATTACAAATAGATATACTATGAATTCGATTTAGAATGATATACTATGTTTGCTACAATACTTTTAAATATAGACTATGTACTATTCTAAACTAACAGCATTTAGTTACTATTTTGGACTTTCCGAAGTAAACATGTTCTCTAAAAAAGAGAAATAAACAAAAATAAGTTTTTCTTGCTTAATTTATCTTCTCGTGAGATCAGCTGAATGATCCCACACATGTACTCGTTTACTAACTTCCATTACACGGTATCGACAGACGACAAAATTTCCAGCTGTTCTTCCAAGTAGGCTACGTATTTATCCTTTTAATGTCCTTCAGCAAGTTATCCCAGGGTTGAGACCTAGTTCAATCGAATTTTTATTTCATAAACCTACTTTGTTCCAAATGTATCTGAAGCCTGATAATTGGGAATCTAAAATCAAACTTTGCAGAGATGGGGCGGAGCTCCTGAAATTTTTACAGATATGGGACTTGTGGCAGGCAGTTGATAGAGCTTATCAATGACTATTTCAGGTATAAATTTGATCAAAATCGTTGGAGCCGTTTTCAAGAAAATCGCGAAAAACCCTGTTTTTGACAACATTTTCGCCATTTTAGCCGCCATCTTCAATAATTGCATTTGATCGAAATTGTTCGTGTCGGATCCTTACATTGTAAGGACCTTAAGCTCCAAATTTCAAGTTATTTTGTTAATTGGGAGATGAGATATCATGTACACAGACACACATACAGGCCAATACCCAAAAACCACTTTTTTGGACTCAGGGGACCTTGAAACGTATAGAAATTTAGAAATTGAGGTACCTAAATTTTTTTCGGAAAGCAATACTTTCCTTACCTATGGTAATAGGACAAGGAATGTTGACAATTTCTTAGTCTTTTTCATTCAGGACAAGGAAAGTAAAAAGGGTACTGCGTTTACACCAAAATTATTAATAAAATGTTAATAACTCAATCGTTATAGATTCTATTAGATTGAACGGAACTTGACAAACACATTAACTCATCATGTGTATGATAAGTTATGTTCAATCTAATAGAATCTATAAGGATTAATTTATTAACATTTTGTTAATAACTTTGGTGTAAACGCAGCTCAAGATTTCTATTTTCATTTATATTCAAGAGTAGCCCTAAAGGAAAAGAAGACAATTTGATCCAAAAACAGTAATTATTACATGAAAACGTACGATCTCATCACGTAAATCAGAAAATCACTCAAATTCAACTTACTGCTGCAGTAGAGCTGGGACGTCCTGCAGTCTGAGTGCGTCCATCAGTGCGACGTCTTGCAGTTTGAGGGCGTTGTATGGCATCCACTGGTGCCAACATAATTGAGCCAAACAAAATGACCACCATCATCACAGGCAGAGCCAAATGCTGGATGTCCGCCATTATCACACCACTGCTGTGTCCAACAAGAGTTCAGATTATATTAAATTACATTACTGTATTTCTCAATTGATGTAGATCACAATATTTGCAGGATTATGTACAACTTTAGTGAGGTCCACGTTATAATGGCATTTAATCAAATGCTAATGAATTAATAATTTTTTATTAAACGAGAATCCCAATTAAATACTGTATAACACCACGAAGACTTCTGCTACTACAAATACTGACATCAGGGTAAACAGCTGGATGGAAATTCGATGAGCGCTACTATTCAAAAATTATTTCTCAGCCCGGGAACAAAATAATTTTTTAATAGTAGCGCTCATCGAATTTCCATTATAGTGAGTCAACGTTATAATGGCAGAGAAAAAAGATAGTAGAACAACGTTGCCGATCCTCTGTCTTGTCAATGCCTTCTATAGATGGTAGCTGATACAGGTTTATTGAAGTAATATCAACTGTTCATTCTCGTTTAAAATAATCAATTATATTTTATTAAGCAAGAAATCATATTTCTCAATAATTTCATAAATAAGATGGAATATTTTGTTAATAAATTGACAATTCCACATTGTTAACCTTCCGGCAGTCGCGCTGTTGTAAAAAGTACAACAGTGTCAGTTTTTTTGCTGCACAAAATTATTGGGTGGGTGATGTCAGTGAATGAGTCACCTATGCATTCCAAAACTTTCTCCCCATCACTCTACTGAGTTGCAGTATCAACCGAGCAATAGTTTAGTCTTTAGGTGCCATTTAGTCGCGACAGTGCAAAGACTGTATACGGGGACTGTAAACGAACCAATAACACAGAATTGATGGCTTTGCTTGGTGTACCTTATTGGGCTATGAAATGGTAATCATCGAAATGTTTATAGGTGTAAAATAATCTAAGAAGATGGAAAAAGTACCTAATTATACAATTAATTAATATGTTTTTCCTACAGTTACCTTGAAAAGTGGCCATTGCTGTACTGATTACAGAACGCAAAGAATCACTTTTCCGCTCTAGTGCGGGAAAATTTTTTTATGCACTCGAGATTTGCAACATGGCAACGCAAAATAGTTGGTGGGTTATATGGAGGATTAGTGCACGAAAACAAAAATGAAGTTGGTAACAGTGACTGTGGTACACCTCACTGCAGGTTATAATAATATCAAGGACACCGAGTTCGAGGACAGCCACCACATGAGTGACAGCCGCCCCTTCATTCATACAATACTACATTATTCAATTTTATTTATTCATAATAAAATCACACAGAAAAAAATTTGATGCATTTCAGGCAATTTTACCCATAATTACCCACTTTTCATATTCAATGGTAACTGTAGGAAAAATTAAATGTGAAATACGTGCGCAAAGTTCCTCTGCTGCACTCAAGAAGCCATTCCTAGAAGAAGCGTAAACGTTTCTTTCGGTGCAGCAAACTGTCACTTTGCGCACTAGTTGCACAAATAACTATTGACAGTAAACAGAGTACATAAAACTTGGAAAATTGGATGTTGTAAAAAGTACAACACGCGACTGCTCGTGTGATTGAGTAGTTCGCGACTACCGGAAGGTTAAGGAACAGGAAATTCAAGTTCCGGTTATGTGATGCGGTTGGAGAAGGGAGGTAAAATAGAAAATATTAGTGGAATGATGGAATAGAATTATATGTTACAATGTAAATAAAACTTTAGCCATCTTTATAATATTTGTGCAGGTTGCACAAAAGCCGGTAAAATTTTAATCCTGATTAATTCCAGGAGAATCAATCAGAGAAGACCATTTTGAAAAGACGGCTACTCTGTTTGGTTCTCCTGGAATTAATCAAGATTAAAATTTAACTGGCTTTTGTGCAACTGGGCCAATAATACATCACAAGAAAACATAAAATAATTAAAGAAATTGGGTCATGTAATGTTTTAATTTAAACACTTTTTGTGTGGGCTCTAATATATTGACCAGGAGAGCAAAGATAGTCTGGTGACCAACTGAACTAAGACAGCGAATAAACAACCATACCTTGTTATTCATGCAATCATTACTAATTTACTAGTAGTTCTGTGAACAGTAGATCTCACGCAGTATTCTCATCCACAAGTACCTGATTGAAACTATAGACCTTATGGAAATACAGCAATAGACTGGCTTCTCCACACATCTGTGTAATCATTTGTCAGCTGATTTATGATGAATAATTCTATAGTCTGATTTTTACTCTAATATTGGCGTATGAAGGAGGCTCCTTTTTCCTTTTATATTATATCCTTGAAATGCGAAATTTCCAAAAACTTTGTATATACGTCGACGCGCAATTAAAAAAAGAACATACCTGTCAAATTTCATTTAAACATTTGACCATTTGACCATTTAAACATTTAAACATTTAAACATTAATAGACTACATTTAAACATTTTAAACATTTAAACATTTAAACATTTAACATTTAACATTTAAACATTTAAACATTTAAACATTTAAACATTTAAACATTAAACATTTAAACATTTAAACATTTAAACATTTAAACATTTAAACATTTAAACATTTAAACATTTAAACATTTAAACATTTAAACATTTAAACATTTAAACATTTAAACATTTAAACATTTAAAACATTTAAACATTTAAACATTTAAACATTTAAACATTTAAACATTAAACATTTAAACATTTAAACATTTAAACATTTAAACATTTAAAACATTTAAACATTTAAACATTTAAACATTTAAACATTTAAACATTTAAACATTTAAACATTTAAACATTTAAACATTTAAAAGAAATAAAGATCCAGAGCATGTTGATGGAGAAGAGGGGAGTGAGGGTGTGGGAGTAAGGGCTCTGGAAGAAGATGGCACTTTTTGCCATACCCTAAAAATAATAATAATTGACCGAGCGAAGTGAGGTCTTAGATTCAAGTCTACGGTTTGGCATTTCTCTTAATGTTTAAATGTTACGCATTTACGGCGAAACGCGGTAATACATTTTCATGAAATTTGACAGGTATGTTCCTTTTTAAATTGCGCGTCGACATATATACAAAGTTTTTTGGATATTTTGCATTTCAAGGATAATATAATAGGAAAAATCTGGTGTGGTGCACTCACACAACTTCCCTTGCCGTTATGAAAATTGATCACCTGACGCTAGTGTTCACGCGCATCTCAACTCTACCACTATTCAAAGATCTGAGCCAGCTGGTGACAGGACAATAACGCTGGAGATACACGAGGTCTACTATCTCTTCATAGTGAATGATTTGATAGAATCAACAGTTTGCAATTGAATAATCACATTTTCTCAAATTTCGATCTTATTTTCAATTTTAGGTGAAAATGTTACTGATCATTAATTGAAGAGATTTTCATGCTGAATCTTTTCCACTTGGAATTTTTTGTTTAAATTGTATCTACAGCCTGATAATCGGGAATCTAGAATCAAAATTTGCATAGATGGGGTGGAGCTCCTGAAATTTTTACAGATACGAGACTTGTGGTAGTTGATAGAGCTTATCAATGACTATTTTAGGTATAAATTTGATCAAAATCGTTGGAGCCGTTTTCGAGAAAATCGCGGAAACCCCTTTTTTTGACAACATTTTCACCATCTTAGCCGCCATCTTGAATCGCATCAGATCGAAATTGTTCGTGTCGGATCCTTATATTGTAAGGACCTTAAGTTCCAAATTTCAAGTCATTTCGTTAATTGGGAGATGAGATATCGTGTACACAGACGCACATCAGTTCGCTTCCGACTATCAGAGATGAAGGTTGTGATATCTCTGGCTCGGTAAACAATATCTTATCGCTAGTACCGTTCAATTCTACTGAAAGCTTCAAAATGAGCAAACTCTGTATGGAATGTAGTTTAGAATTAATGATCCTAAAAATTCAATCGACTGTTCTAAGTGCGGAAATAGTTTCCACTCAGAGTGCTGTCGCATTGGAAATATGGAAAATCTACGAAAGATGGGAGGAAGGAGATCTACATGGAGGTATGAAAGCTGTAAGGACGTTTCTCACGCACAGGTATTGCCTAATGTTAGTGGTGACAAAGCATTAGCTATAGCCATATCGGATTTAAGTGAAAAAATTGACATTAAATTCGAAAACATTGAATCCTCAATCGCGAATTTGAAGACAGAAATTACCGCTTACCGTGCTGAACTGAATACCGTTAAAAGTGAGTGTGAAAAGGCTAAAAAGACTGTGAACTCATCCTAACTGAAAATTCAATCTTGAAGAAACAACTTGGAAAGATACAACAATACACTAGATTAACTAACATCGAGACTCTCAAGCGGAGATCAAAGTTGCTCTCTCTCATTATTTTGTTTTTCTTTCTTAAATTTCCCGCATAGTGAACTTATAGTTTATGTATACGGTTTTTTCTCAACAATATAATTGTTATTTATCTAATTTTCAGTCAATGGTTTATTTAATTTTTGGAATTAAGTAAGCAATGAAATTTTTTGCTCCAAAGTGGATGGTTATTCATTTATTTTTATTTTTTCTTCCACGATATTGTAATGAATTAATTAAGCAAGGAAATTGCAGGATGACATAATTTTCCTTCCATTTTATCTATTATTATGCACAGTTGATTATAAAATCGTTGGGAACTAGGCTATTTTAAACGCGTGAAATATCATTCATATTACTGCATATTAATTTAAAGTCAAATATATAACTCTAACTACATTGTTGAAATTACGCGAATCAGTGAAAACACAAACTTGATGCTTGATTTGTTTGTGCAATGAACGACTGTATAATTTACATTTTAAACG
>NC_052512.1:31775302-31782802 GCF_014356525.2 Nilaparvata lugens
AGAACAGTCGATTGAATTTTTAGGATCATTAATTCTAAACTACATTCCATACAGAGTTTGCTCATTTTGAAGCTTTCAGTAGAATTGAACGGTACTAGCGATAAGATATTGTTTACCGAGCCAGAGATATCACAACCTTCATCTCTGATAGTCGGAAGCGAACTGATGTGCGTCTGTGTACACGATATCTCATCTCCCAATTAACGAAATGACTTGAAATTTGGAACTTAAGGTCCTTACAATATAAGGATCCGACACGAACAATTTCGATCTGATGCGATTCAAGATGGCGGCTAAGATGGTGAAAATGTTGTCAAAAAAAGGGGTTTCCGCGATTTTCTCGAAAACGGCTCCAACGATTTTGATCAAATTTATACCTAGAATAGTCATTGATAAGCTCTATCAACTACCACAAGTCTCGTATCTGTAAAAATTTCAGGAGCTCCACCCCATCTATGCAAATTTTGATTCTAGATTCCCGATTATCAGGCTGTAGATACAATTTAAACAAAAAATTCCAAGTGGAAAAGATTCAGCATGAAAATCTCTTCAATTAATGATCAGTAACATTTTCACCTAAAATTGAAAATTTAAGTTCGAAATTTGAGAAAATGTGATTATTTCAATTGCAAACTGTTGATTCTATCAAATCATTCACTATGAAGAGATAGCAGACCTCGTGTGTTTCCAGCGTTATTGTCCTGTCACCAGCTGGCGCAGATCTTTGAATAGTGGTAGAGTTGAGATGCGCGTGAACACTAGCGTCAGGTGATCAATTTTCATAACGGCAAGGGAAGTTGTGTGAGTGCACCACACCAGATTTTTCCTATTATATTATCCTTGAAATGCAAAATATCCAAAAAACTTTGTATATATGTCGACGCGCAATTTAAAAAGGAACATACCTGTCAAATTTCATGAAAATGTATTACCGCGTTTCGCCGTAAATGCG
The DNA here is from genome assembly GCF_014356525.2 of Nilaparvata lugens. Taxonomy (NCBI): domain Eukaryota; kingdom Metazoa; phylum Arthropoda; class Insecta; order Hemiptera; family Delphacidae; genus Nilaparvata; species Nilaparvata lugens. The sequence continues at coordinate 31,776,255 of NC_052512.1, forward strand.
TAACATTTAAACATTAAGAGAAATGCCAAACCGTAGACTTGAATCTAAGACCTCACTTCGCTCGGTCAATTATTATTATTTTTAGGGTATGGCAAAAAGTGCCATCTTCTTCCAGAGCCCTTACTCCCACACCCCTCACTCCCCTCTTCTCCATCAACATGCTCTGGATCTTTATCTCTTTTAAATGTTTAAATGTTTAAATGTTTAAATGTTTAAATGTTTAAATGTTTAAATGTTTAAATGTTTAAATGTTTAAATGTTTAAATGTTTAAATGTTTAAATGTTTAAATGTTTAAATGTTTAATGTTTAAATGTTTAAATGTTTAAATGTTTAAATGTTTAAATGTTTAAATGTTTAAATGTTTAAATGTTTAAATGTTTAAATGTTTAAATGTTTAAATGTTTAAATGTTTAAATGTTTAAATGTTTAAATGTTTAAATGTTTAAATGTTTAAATGTTTAAAGTTTAAATGTTTAAATGTTTAAATTTTAAATGTTTAAATGTTTAAATGTTAAATGTTAAATGTTTAAATGTTTAAATGTTAAATGTTTAATGTTTAAATGTTTAAATGTTAAATGTTTAAAGTTTAAATGTTTAATGTTTAATGTTTAATGTTTAAATGTTTAAATGTTAATGTTTAATGTTTAAATGTTAAATGTTTAAAATGTTTCAATGTTTAAATGTTTAAATGTTTAAATGTTTAAATGTTTATGTTTAAATGTTTAATGTTTAAATGTTTAAATGTTTAAATGTTTAAATGTTTAAAGTTTAAATGTTTAAAGGTTAAATGTTTAAATGTTTAATGTTTAATGGTTTAAATGTTAAATGTTTAAATTTTAAATGTTTAAATGTTTAATGTTAAATGTTTAAATGTTTAAATGTTTAATGTTTAAATGTTTAAATGTTTAATGTTTAATGTTTAAATGTTAAATGTTTAAATGTTTAATGTTAAATGTTTAATGTTTAAATGTTTAAATGTTTAAATGGTTAAATGTTTAAATGTAGTCTATTAATGTTTAAATGTTTAAATGTTTAAATGGTCAAATGGTCAAATGTTTAAATGTTTTAAATGAAATTTGACAGGTATGTTCTTTTTTTAATTGCGCGTCGACGTATATACAAAGTTTTTGGAAATTTCGCATTTCAAGGATATAATATAAAAGGAAAAAGGAGCCTCCTTCATACGCCAATATTAGAGTAAAAATCAGACTATAGAATTATTCATCATAAATCAGCTGACAAATGATTACACAGATGTGTGGAGAAGCCAGTCTATTGCTGTATTTCCATAAGGTCTATAGTTTCAATCAGGTACTTGTGGATGAGAATACTGCGTGAGATCTACTGTTCACAGAACTACTAGTAAATTAGTAATGATTGCATGAATAACAAGGTATGGTTGTTTATTCGCTGTCTTAGTTCAGTTGGTCACCAGACTATCTTTGCTCTCCTGGTCAATATATTAGAGCCCACACAAAAAGTGTTTAAATTAAAACATTACATGACCCAATTTCTTTAATTATTTTATGTTTTCTTGTGATGTATTATTGGCCCAGTTGCACAAAAGCCAGTTAAATTTTAATCTTGATTAATTCCAGGAGAACCAAACAGAGTAGCCGTCTTTTCAAAATGGTCTTCTCTGATTGATTCTCCTGGAATTAATCAGGATTAAAATTTTACCGGCTTTTGTGCAACCTGCACAAATATTATAAAGATGGCTAAAGTTTTATTTACATTGTAACATATAATTCTATTCCATCATTCCACTAATATTTTCTATTTTACCTCCCTTCTCCAACCGCATCACATAACCGGAACTTGAATTTCCTGTTCCTTAACCTTCCGGTAGTCGCGAACTACTCAATCACACGAGCAGTCGCGTGTTGTACTTTTTACAACATCCAATTTTCCAAGTTTTATGTACTCTGTTTACTGTCAATAGTTATTTGTGCAACTAGTGCGCAAAGTGACAGTTTGCTGCACCGAAAGAAACGTTTACGCTTCTTCTAGGAATGGCTTCTTGAGTGCAGCAGAGGAACTTTGCGCACGTATTTCACATTTAATTTTTCCTACAGTTACCATTGAATATGAAAAGTGGGTAATTATGGGTAAAATTGCCTGAAATGCATCAAATGTTTTTCTGTGTGATTTTATTATGAATAAATAAAATTGAATAATGTAGTATTGTATGAATGAAGGGGCGGCTGTCACTCATGTGGTGGCTGTCCTCGAACTCGGTGTCCTTGATATTATTATAACCTGCAGTGAGGTATACCACAGTCACTGTTACCAACTTCATTTTTGTTTTCGTGCACTAATCCTCCATATAACCCACCAACTATTTTGCGTTGCCATGTTGCAAATCTCGAGTGCATAAAAAAATTTTCCCGCACTAGAGCGGAAAAGTGATTCTTTGCGTTCTGTAATCAGTACAGCAATGGCCACTTTTCAAGGTAACTGTAGGAAAAACATATTAATTAATTGTATAATTAGGTACTTTTTCCATCTTCTTGGATTATTTTACACCTATAAACATTTCGATGATTACCATTTCATAGCCCAATAAGGTACACCAAGCAAAGCCATCAATTCTGTGTTATTGGTTCGTTTACAGTCCCCGTATACAGTCTTTGCACTGTCGCGACTAAATGGCACCTAAAGACTAAACTATTGCTCGGTTGATACTGCAACTCAGTAGAGTGATGGGGAGAAAGTTTTGGAATGCATAGGTGACTCATTCACTGACATCACCCCACCCAATAATTTTGTGCAGCAAAAAAACTGACACTGTTGTACTTTTTACAACAGCGCGACTGCCGGAAGGTTAACAATGTGGAATTGTCAATTTATTAACAAAATATTCCATCTTATTTATGAAATTATTGAGAAATATGATTTCTTGCTTAATAAAATATAATTGATTATTTTAAACGAGAATGAACAGTTGATATTACTTCAATAAACCTGTATCAGCTACCATCTATAGAAGGCATTGACAAGACAGAGGATCGGCAACGTTGTTCTACTATCTTTTTTCTCTGCCATTATAACGTTGACTCACTATAATGGAAATTCGATGAGCGCTACTATTAAAAAATTATTTTGTTCCCGGGCTGAGAATAATTTTTGAATAGTAGCGCTCATCGAATTTCCATCCAGCTGTTTACCCTGATGTCAGTATTTGTAGTAGCAGAAGTCTTCGTGGTGTTATACAGTATTTAATTGGGATTCTCGTTTAATAAAAAATTATTAATTCATTAGCATTTGATTAAATGCCATTATAACGTGGACCTCACTAAAGTTGTACATAATCCTGCAAATATTGTGATCTACATCAATTGAGAAATAATGTAATTTAATATAATCTGAACTCTTGTTGGACACAGCAGTGGTGTGATAATGGCGGACATCCAGCATTTGGCTCTGCCTGTGATGATGGTGGTCATTTTGTTTGGCTCAATTATGTTGGCACCAGTGGATGCCATACAACGCCCTCAAACTGCAAGACGTCGCACTGATGGACGCACTCAGACTGCAGGACGTCCCAGCTCTACTGCAGCAGTAAGTTGAATTTGAGTGATTTTCTGATTTACGTGATGAGATCGTACGTTTTCATGTAATAATTACTGTTTTTGGATCAAATTGTCTTCTTTTCCTTTAGGGCTACTCTTGAATATAAATGAAAATAGAAATCTTGAGCTGCGTTTACACCAAAGTTATTAACAAAATGAATAAAAATGTTGTCCTTGGTTATAATATATAATGTAATAATTTGTGCGTTGCACCTCTGCTCACTATAGCAGCCCAGTCACTGTTACCAACTTCATTTTGATTTTGCTGCACTGGTGCTCCATATAACCTACTAAGTATTTTGCGTTGCCATGTTGCAAATCTGGAGTGCAGAAAAATTTTTCCCGCACTAGAGCGGAAAAGTGATTCTTTGCGTTCTGTAATCAGTGCAGCAATGGCCACTTTTCAACATAACTGTAGGAAAAAATAATTGTAGGACTGAGAAATTGAATAAATAAATATAAACTATAAATTCAGTCTTTCATCACAATTTTTCTATGTTTTTACACTCCAGAGCAAAGCTCGGTCCCCCGATATTTAAATAATTCACTATGAAGAGATAGCAGACCTCGTGTGTCTCCAGCGTTATTGTCCTGTCACCAGCTGGCTCAGATCGTTGAATAGTAGACTTGAGATGCGCGTGAACACTAGCGTCAGGTGATCAATTCTCATAACGGCAAGAAAAGTTGTGTCAGTGCGTCACACCAGATTTTTAAAATTTTTTAGTCAACACATGTTTCGTCGACATAATGCCATTATCAAGTGATTGGAAATAATGAATAAAATTATTACATAATTAAATGAATACTATTGCAAGTTTCTTATTTTTAATCATATAGAATAGAATAGAACTTTATTAACATAATTCAGATAATACAAAAAAGAGAAAAAGGAAAACTCATTAACAAAATCTGGTGTGGTGCACTCACACAACTTTCCTTGCCTTTATGAAAATTTATCAACTGACACTAGTGTTCCCGCGCATCTCAAGTCTACTTTTCTAAGATCTGAGCCAGCTGGTGACAGGACAATAACGCTAGATATACACGAGGTCTGCTATCTCTTCATAGTGAATGATTTAATAGAATCAACAGTTTGCAATTGACTAATCTTATTTTCTCGAATTTCGTGCTTATTTTCAGTTTTAGGTGAAAATGTTACTGAACATCAATTGTAGAGATTTTTATGCTCAATCTTTCCCACTCGTTTAAATTGTATCTGAATCCTGATAATTGGGAATCTAAAACCAAACTTTGCATAGATGGTGCAGTGCTCCTGAATTTTTTACAGATATGAGACTTGTGGCAATTGATAGAGCTTATCAATGACTTTTCTAGGTATGAATTTGATCAAAATCGTTGGAGCCGTTTTTGAGAAATTGCGTAAAACCCTTTTTTATGACAACATTTTCGCCATTTTAGCCGCCATCTTGAATTGCATTTGATCGAAAATGTTCGTGTCGGATCCTTTAATTTGGAGATGAGATATCGTGTACACAGACGCACATACACTCATATACACACACACACACTCACACATACAGACCAATACCCAAAAACCACTGTTTTGGACTCAGGGGACCTTGAAACGTATAGAAATTTGGAAATTTGGGTACCTTAATTTTTTTCGGAAAGCAATACTTTCCTTACCTATGGTAATAGGGCAAGGAAAGTAAAAAACACCTCGTTTGAAAAATGAATTCAAAATAACATAATATATGTTCTCTTTCGACAAAGTTAAAAAGTTCTCTAGGCTTGGCCGAAGCCGTCAGCCGGGTTTATAGTTTACAGTCCTTAAAATGTAAAGACACAACACCATGCTCACACACAAAATGCTCAGAATGCTCACACATTCTCACTATGACACTAATCAAGTTCAATATGGGTGTCAATGTGGCTGGACTGATCAAAGACAAATAAAAACTTTAATAACTAATTTGAAATGACACTTATAATAAATGTTTCATAATAATTTATAATAAATAAATAAATGACACAATAAATCTATCAACGACTCTATTGTTCACGAATCAAAAATTGAATTCCCTTATCAACTCTTTTCTATAAGCCCAAGCCTCTCTCAAAAACACGACCAGACTCTGCCAACATTTACCGTTTAAGTAATCTATCACTGCTTCTCTTTTCATTGAATTTCTTTTCAGCCATTTCATCCTTATCTCTAACAGTATAGAGCAGCTACCGATAAAATGAAAGATATCCTCTGTTTCTCTGCTGTTACACATTGAACAAATACCAATAGAGAAATCTCTTCTTCTCTATGTGGGCTATGATTTAATGAAAATAATCCCCCTCTGGCTTTAAATATAAATGATATAACGTTGCGCCTATTCTCATCATTGATATAATCTATCGTATTATCAATTTTGACAGCTGCGTACACCTTATGGAACTGGGAACGCTCTCGTCTTTCTAGCCATTTATTTTGAAAATTTGTTTTCATTTTTTCAGTGCCCGCTCCCATGTTGACTCCCACCCCTGTCTGAAATTCACCGCTTTCCAGTTGCGCGCTGTTATCGGCAATTCGATATCAATATCACTCAATATCCTCGTCCATTCCGAGTACCATCCACACGTTTCTTCTAAACAGTACTTCGCAATCATTTTATTTTTAATCATATGTTTGTACATCCATATGGTTTTATTAACCGAGTGAAATGAGGTCCAAGGTTCAAGCCGACGGTTTTGCATTTCTCTTTATTTATATTTCAAGTTGAAAATGACCTATGGTATTAAAAGTTTTTATATCGTTCTTATTTGAATCAAGTAGCCCATATAAGCGGAGTGACTCTTTATTTATGTTAATATGTTGCGCATTTACGGCGAAACGCAGCAATAGATTCTCATGAAATTTGACGGGTATGTTCCTTTTTCATTTTCGCGTCGACATATACATATGGTTTTTTGAAATTTTGCATTTTAAGGATAATACAAAAGGAAAAGGAGACTCCTTCGAACGC
>NC_052512.1:31787802-31831795 GCF_014356525.2 Nilaparvata lugens
TTAGCAGTTTCTGACTTGCTGTAATTCCTAGTAGGAATATTGCAATCTGAATTAACGTGATGTTGAACACTAATCAAACATACGTTAAGATGCGAGTCGTAATCACTCACACCGTGGACTGTAAAACTAATTACTCTAATAATGGAGAGGTTAAATAAATAATAACACTGTACACACGACTCGAGCTCTCGATTGACACTGACTTTATTAATAAATGCAAAGCACACAAGCACAAATAATGATACATGAAATCGCCTGTAGGCGGTGGTAGCGGCTGGAGCATGAACATACCGCCCACCAGAAATTCAATTTATATTAATTTCTCATTATCCTTGTTGGTAAAATACAAATTTTATTGATTGATCTTTGTAAAGTCCAGAATCAGTTCTGACTGTCACGACTCTCACTAAGTTGTCTGGTCCTCGATGAATATCTTCTATTACTGCTAGCTTCCAATGAAGAGGGGGTAGATTGTCCTCTTTCAAAATGACGACCATTCCAGGCTGGATGCTGAATGATGTCGACTGCCATTTCGTTCGCTGTTGAAGTTGATGTAAATATTCCTTTGACCATCGTTGCCATAGCTGTTGAACACATTGTTGACTCAGCTCCCACCTGGTGAGACGGTTGATGGGAGTTTTCAAGTAGTCGGTCTCGGGAAAGGATTCGATTGGTCCTCCTATAAGAAAATGTCCTGGAGTTAAAGCTTGTGGAGATGAGATGTCTGTAGAAATCTGGCATATTGGTCGAGAATTCAGACATGCCTCAATTCTTTTCAGTATTGTGGTCAGCTCTTCAAATGTTGGGATAAATTTGCCCATGACACGACGTAGGTGATATTTCATGGATTTTACTCCTGCCTCCCATAATCCTCCAAAGTGTGGTGAATGTGCTGGGATGAAATTCCATTCAATTCCTTCAATCGCTGCTGCTTCCTTTATAGCCTTTTCTGATGATTTCAACATAACATACATTTCATGCAGTTCATTTTTAGCTCCAACAAAGTTAGTACCATTGTCACTGAACAAAGTTGCACAAATTCCTCTAGTTGAGATGAACCTTTGCAGAGCAGCAATGAATGCTGCAGTTGTTAAATCACTTACTACTTCCAAGTGAATTGCTCTTGTAGCCATACAGACAAACAAAGCTGCATAAGCCTTTGATGTAACTTTACTGCGCCGCCCACCTTGATGAATAGTGAATGGTCCTGCATAATCAACTCCCACATTGAGAAATGGTTTGGATGGACTGACTCGATGCTTGGGCAGTTGGCCCATCAGTTGTTCAGTTTTCTTTGTGTTGAACCTGTAGCATGTCACACATTGATGTAGTAAGTTTCTTATTACCGATTTCCCATTCATAATCCAGAATTTTTGTCTCAGTGAAGAATGAACTAGCTGGCTGCCTCCATGTAATAGACGTTTGTGCTCATGATACACTATTAACTGAGTTAAATGTGCCTTTGCTGGTAGAATGATCTGATGTTTTGCGTTGTAATCCAATGCAGATTGTTGTAATCTTCCGCCCACCCTGAGACAGTCTGACTTGTCAACAAATGGTAGCAAGCTCTTGAGTGAACTTCCCTTTGATAATACTCCAGATCCCTTTAAACTCAATATTTCTTCACTCAAGTAGATTTCTTGCATTTGTCTCACACATTTGATCAGGGCATTTCCTAATTCTGCTGGAGTTAATACATCAACTCTTTTTTGCTTTGAATTTCTGCTATTGTTGATGAATCTTACAACATAAGCCATAATATGCAATGTATTTGTCAAGGATTGAAATTTTGCTGAAAACTCCTCTTCAATGCGTCCAACACTAGCCAACACTTCAGGGTCTCTCATTTCCATAACTGTGCTTGAGTTTGTGATTGGCAGAGGCCAATTCTCCTCAGTCTGTTTCAACCAGACCGGACCCTCCCACCACAAATTGTTAGTTTGTAAAGTTTGTGCTGAATTTCCTCTTGAAATTGCATCAGCAGGATTCTCCTTTGATGAAATATGTTGCCAGGTGTATTGATTTGTAAGCTCTTGTATCTTTGACACACGGTTTGCTATGAATGTTTTCCATTTTGAAGGGTTTGCTGATAACCAGGCCAAAACTACAGTAGAGTCTGTCCACAATAGTATTTTATCAACATCAAAACGTAGTGCTAATAAAATTTTCTTCACTAACTTGCTCAGAATGAGTGCTCCACACAGCTCCAATCTGGGAAGAGAAATCTGTTGGACTGGAGCCACTTTAGACTTTGAAGATAGGAGTCGTATGCAAGTTGATCCATTTACATCAACAGTTCTCAAATAAACACAAGCTCCATATGCTTTCTCTGATGCGTCTGAAAATCCATGAATTTGTACATTGATGATTGAGCCTGATGCCTTCACAAACCTTGGTACTGTAATAAGTCTCAATTTTGGAATTTCTTGAATAATATCATGCCATGCTTCATGTAATTTAGGAGGAAGTTTGTCATCCCATTTTAAGTCATATTTCCACAGATCTTGCATGAAAATTTTGCACATGACAATAAATGGTCCCAGGATACCAAGCACATCATAAATTGATGCAATTGTTGATAAGACCATTCGTTTTGTGTAATTTGTTCTGGATAAATCGATGTTGATATCAAAATTGAGACCCTCAATGATTATATATATCCCTCTCATGATTCCAGATTAAACCCAAAGTTTTGATAGATTCAGCTTCTTCAAGTTTGATTGACAAGTTTTGTTCTCTTTTCTCCTTGGGAACATTTTCTAGCAGTTGTTTGTCATTAGCACACCACTTGTGTAGCATGAATCCAGCACTATATAGGATATCTGCTACCTCCCTTTGTAGTGCTTTCACTGTATCAAGGTCATCTCCACCAGTCAATAGGTCATCCACATAAAAATCATTTTTTATTACATGTGCTGCATGTGGATATTCTTGCTTGTTCTCCTCAGCCAATTCAGCTAAACAGCGAGTACTAAGGAAGGCTGCTGGTGCTGTTCCATAAGTCAATGTTGTCAACTGGTAGTGCTTGATGTCCTGATGAGGATCGTCTCGCCAGAGAATTGTTTGAAGATGGTAGTCATCTGGATGCACTTTTATCATTCTGTACATCTTTGTGATATCACTAGTCATTACATATAGATGAGTACGAAAACGAAGAATTATGGATGATATATCTTGTTGAATAGTTGGACCAGTCATCAAAATAGAATTTAGAGATACCCCATTGCTCCCTTTTGCTGAAGCATCAAATACGACACGATACTTGGTTGTACTACTGCTTTCCTTGATAACAACATGGTGAGGTAGGTAATAAGCTTTCTCTTGATGCTTCTTCCCAATGAGATCTTTACATTGGATGACTCTCATGTGTCCATACTCATGCATGAACTTCACATAATTTTCTCTTAGAATTTCATTATTGCTCAGTTTCTTCTCCATCTTGAGAAATCTATTCTCTGCATTCATTAATGAATCTCCCAAAGCCCTATGGTTAGCACGCCGTGGTAGTCTTACAACAAAATGCCCATCATCATCTCTTCTGGTAGTCTTAGAGAAGAATTCCTCACAATATTCATCTTCCTTTGATCTGCATTGTGGCTCATCATATTGCTCCATCTCCCAAAATTTCTGTAGTTGCTTTTGCACATCAGTTGCACTTGACACTAAGAAACTTTTGACATGATTGTCTGCATGATTTTCATTGGAGTCTTCTGGCAGCTTTCCGGAGATGAACCATCCTAATATGCTCTCAATCACTTTAGGGTAGTCAGGACCACGATCAAAACGTCCTTGCAATAAAACTTCATAATATATTTCAGCTCCCAAAAGAATCTGTGGCTTACTTGCAATTTGAAATTCCTCATCAGCATAGACGATGTTGTTAGGGAGTCCCCAGCTACTAACATCAATGTTTGACGAGGGGAGATCACCAGTGATGTGTGGCAGTACAAAACACAAAATATCTCTGGTAAATGGTCTGTGATTTGATGATATTTTTATCGATACACTTTGCCTTGCTGAGGTTGAAATCTTGTTTATACCAGAAATACACAAATTTGCAGCTTCTCTTTTAATTCCTAATTGTTGGGCTAGAGCTTCACATACAAAATTTACTTGTGATCCAGCATCTAGAAGAGCTCTACATTTGTGTTGTCTTCCATACTTATCCTCAACTGAAATTATTGCTGTAGCTAACAATACTTTGGACGCTCTTTGCGTCTTCACACTACAGTATGAGCCTCCACTCTCTTGCTCCATTTCCTTCTCTTTGTACTCTTCTCTTTTGAAATGAAGCAGTGTGTGATGGTTTCCATTACAGCTTCTACATCTATTGGAACTAGTGCACTCCTTTGCATGATGTTCTGCTGTTCGCATACAATTGAAACATAGCTTATTTGATTTCACAAAGGCTACTCTTTCAGAAATACTTACTTGATTGAACTTGTTACATAAATAAAGTGCATGATTTTCTTTGCAAAACAAACATATTTTATCAGCATGTTGTGTATTGACATGATATGACTGTGACTGTGACCTTTGAGATGCACTATGTTTTTGAAACATAGCTTATTTGATTTCACTATGATTGCACTATGTTTTTGAAACATAGCTTATTTGATTTCACAAAGGCTACTCTTTCAGAAATACTTACTTGATTGAACTTGTTACATAAATAAAGTGCATGATTTTCTTTGCAAAACAAACATATTTTATCAGCATGTTGTGTATTGACATGATATGACTGTGACTGTGACCTTTGAGATGCACTATGTTTTTGAGCTTGTGATTTATCAGATCGTTCCTTACAAATATCATTGAGAGAATGGGATGTATTCTCCAGAATCTGACGTCGCTTCTCCAGGAATGAAATAAAATCGTTAATAGAAGGAACTGGTCAGCCTTCAAACTCATCTCCCAAGCTTTAGCTGTATTTGTGTCTAAACGATGGCAGAGAAAATGAATTAAAATGAACTCAGCATAGTTCAAATCTTGAAATGCTTTCAAAGCATGCAAATTACTCGAAACTCTGTCAATGAATGAAGCTAGCTCGGTAGCCGACTCCTTTGAAACAGCAGGTATGTTCAAAATCAGGTTTGAATGATTGGAGGCAATCATCCGTAAGTTAGCATATCTTGATTCCAATAGTTTCAGGGCAACTTCATAATTTTGTGGTGTAAGTGATAAGTTTTTAATCAATTCTTTAGCTGGACCACTGACAGAAGATAATAAATAATGAAAACGCTGAATGTTTGATAACTTTGTGTTTTCATGAACCAGTACTTTGAAAATCTCATAAAATGATAGCCAGTTTGAATACAAGCCTTCAAAAGTTGGTATATTTATTTGTGGAAGAACTATAGAATCATTGGATGAAGTATTTTGAATAACCGTTTCCGTGACTTTTGACTTGTTTTGTAAATCCAATAGTTTACGCATTTTTGCACGAAGTGTTGCATAAATATCCTCGATTTCAAATCTATCCACTTCTTCTTTCTCATCATTCATTTCTAACGTCAACTGAATTTCATCATAACATTGAAATGCTGTATTCAAATCCTCTAATTTAACTTTGAGCATATCGTAGTCAATGTTGTTAGTATCATCAAAGTTGCTTTCTATGTAGCTATGAATTCTAGTTATTTTAGCCTTTTGTAATCCTCTAGCTCGATGAGCTTTTTTAATCGCATCTTCATCCATTGTTTATATTGAGTTGACTCTTTTAGAAGCGATGTAGAAATCAAGTTGATAGCTACAGTAATGAAAAACTATGAAAACAATCTTACACAATTGTTGTTGTTATTAGATGCTCCTCTCCACGTCTCTTCTGCACGGCTGTTCTGCAATCTGCATAATATCTAGACCTGTCTAGACATGCACAGTACACTCAACGATGAACGAAATGTCTCTCTCCGCTCCGTCTTTCTCACTCACACGCACGCTTACACTTTGTCCACATCAAAATGTCTCTCATCTTTATGTCGCGGTAATTATCCGGTTAAGGAGAACCATGAATTAACGTGATGTTGAACACTAATCAAACATACGTTAAGATGCGAGTCGTAATCACTCACACTGTGGACTGTAAAACTAATTACTCTAATAATGGAGAGGTTAAATAAATAATAACACTGTACACACAACTCGAGCTCTCGATTGACACTGACTTTATTAATAAATGCAAAGCACACAAGCACAAATAATGATACATGAAATCGCCTGTAGGCGGCGGTAGCGGCTGGAGCATGAATACAATCCTTTTCCTAGAGAACTCAGGTGCAGCTTGAGTTCGTCCTGGTCAAAGTCATTCAGACTGCGACGTCCTTTCTCTTTCTCTCTCTCAACTTTTCCTATTCTTAAATCCTTCTAGCTCTCAGGTACAGCTTGAGGACTTCCTCGCCGAAGTTTCTAGACTGCGGCATCCTTTCTCTTTCTTTCTCTTAACTTACCCTATTCTAAAATCCTTATAGCTCTCAGGTACAGCTTGAGAACTTCCTTGTCGAAGTCCTAGATTGCGACATCCTTTCTCTTTCCTTCTCTTAATTATTCTTCCTGTGCTAAAAATCCTTCCAGGTTCTCAGTTTCAGATTCAAGATCGTCCTAGTCGCGGGTTTTCAGACCCGCCAATCCTTTCTAAAATTCTTAGAAGCCTGTCTTCTTTAATAGCAAATATTATTTGCTGGTTTTCCCGTGATCTCAGTTGCAATTTTGTGGCAGTCTTTAGACTGGTTATTGCTTGGAAAAGCCCATTGAAATCTTTTCCTGAATTAGGAGTCTCTGACTCGATATTTTCCTTGTGGAAAATCCTGGAAAAATCCTTTCCTACCCTGACAACGACAGACTGTTGTCTTCCCGATATTATTCTACAGATTGTGACTGAAAAATCTTTTCTATCCTCTCATGATAGTCGACATACTGACTATTAATTTAAAAGCGTTTCGGACGATTGAGAGTGATTCCCATACCCTTAAGGGCAGTCACAGATTAGCCCTTAATAACCGGCGCGCAGTCACCAGATTAGCGTGGAAATCCTGTTTAGCAGTTTCGGAATTGCTGAAAATCCTTTCGCAGCTGCAGGCTCGCGATTCAGAAATCCTACACCTAAAACCTTATACTCTAAAATTTAATTACCATATAATTGAAATAGATATACCGTGTTTAGCTAGCAGGTTCAGCTTGCTGAGAGCTAGAGCGCAATTCTCAGATTACGGATTATTGAGCAGATATTTATTTGCTGTAGAGAATAATAATCTTATTATTGATTCTCTGTACCGTATACCCTATACCCTATACCTCAGACCCTGTACCCTATTCTCTATAGCTTACACCCTATACCGTGCCCTATTTAACGATATCTTAAATACCACTAACAACTCCATAGTTCCGCCATACCGCTACTCCATAGCCCTCACCTTAAACCCCATAGAAAAACCTCTTTCCGGGCTTGCAGGTACAGCTTGCTCGCCGTCAATTCGCAGTTGGTTCAGATTGCGTACTACCTTTATAAATAGAATTATTGGTAGGGATCTGACAGTCAGATCCGTCTCCTTGTATAGGGCTATCTTAATCTCTTCTAACACCCACCCTGTATTCCAAAGGCCGAGGGCCGAATCGGCCAGTAACGGCACGGGCAAACACTCTTCCCCTGGAAGTAAAAATCTCGCGAAAGAAGCAGAGGGTAAAGAATCAGGATAGGGGGAGAAGCGTAGGTCCGGTATCTCCACCAGTCAGTACGGCTACTGACCCCGACCCATATCCGACTGTAGCTAGTCCGTGTTGTAGCAATACTTCGCAATTATTAGGAAACCTAAAGGTGGAATAGGGTACCTAATAAGATGTGCGGGACAGACTCACTAGCGTCAGTTGATCAATTTTCATAACGGCAAGGAAAGTTGTGTGAGTGCGCCACACCAGATTTTTACTCTAATATTGGCGTATGAAGGAGGCTCAATTTTCCTTTCATATTATCCTTGAAATGCAACATTTCCAAAAACCTTGTATATACGTTGACGTTGACGCGCAATTAAAAAAGGAACATACCTGTCAAATTTCATGAAAATCTATTACCACGTTTCGCCATAAATGCGCAACATATAAACATTTAAACATCGACTTGAATCTTAGACCTCACTTCGCTCGGTCAATTATTTTATCTCTGTTTAATTTTGCCACCGCAAATATATGAAATTCTTCTTTAAAATCAGTTTTCCACTTTTATTATCAAAATTTTAGTATTTTCATAATGGAATTCATATCCAAAAGTCGGCATTTGCTGAACACTTTATTGATTCAGGTCATAATTTCACATATATAAATTCCAATATAAAAATACTATAAAAATATGAAAAATCTGGTGTGGCGCACTCACAAAACTTTCCTTGCCGTTATGAAAATTGATCCCCTGACGCTAGTGTTCCCACGCATCTAAAGTCTACCATTCAAAGATTTGAGCCAACTGGTGACAGGGCAATAACACGAGGTCTGCTATCTCTTCATAGTGAATAATTTAATAGAATCAACAGTTGCCAACAGTTTGCAATTGGATAATCACATTTTCTTGAATTCCGAGCTGATTACTTTCCTTGCCCTATTACCATAGGTAAGGAAAGTATTGCTTTCCGAAAAAAATTAAGGTACCCCAATTTCTAAATTTCTATACATTTCAAGGTCCCCTGAGTCCAAAAAAGTGGTTTTTGGGTATTGGTCTGTATATATATATATATATATATTATATATATATATATATATTATATATATATATATATATGTGTGTGTGTGTGTGTGTGTGTGTGGGTGTGTATGAGTGTATGTGCGTCTGTGTACACGATATCTCATCTCTCAATCAACGGAATGACTTGAAATTTGGAACGTAAGGTCCTTACACTATAAGGATCCGACTCGAACAATTTCGATCAAATGCAATCCAAGATGGCGGCTTAAATGGCGAAAATGTTGTCAAAAGCAGGGTTTTTCGCGATTTTCTTGAGAACGGCTCCAACGATTTTGATCAAATTCATACCTGAAATAGTCATTGATAAGCTCTATCAACTGCAACAATAAAAATTTCAAGAGCTCCGCCCCATCTATGCAAAGTTTGATTTTCGATTCACAATTAGCAGCCTTCATATACAATTTAAACAAAAAATTTCAAGTGGAAAAGATTGAGCATGAGAATCTCTGCAATTGATGTCCAGTAACATTTCCACCTAAAATTGAAAATAAGCTTGAAATTCGAGAAAATGAGATTATTAAATTGCAAACTGTTGGTTCTATTAAATTCACTATGAAGAGATAGCAGACCTCGTGTGTCTCTAGCGTTAACCGCGAAAGCCCCTGTTTTTGAAAACATTTTCGCCATTTTAGCCACCATCTTGAATCGCATTTGAACGAAATTGTTCGTGTCGGATCCTTATATTGTGAGGACCTTATGTTCCAAATTTCAAGTCATTCCGTTAATTGGGAGATGAGATATCGTGTACACAGACGCACATATACTCATACACACACACACACACCACACACACACAACACAACACACACACAACACACACACACACACACACACCACACACACACACACACCACACACACACACACACACCACACACACACACACACACACACACCACACACACACACACACACACACACACACACACACACACACACACACACACCACACACACACACACCACACACACACACCACACACACACACACACACACACACACAACACCACACACACCACACACACACACACACACACACACACACACACACACACACACCACAACACACACACACACACACACACCACACACACACACACACACACACACACACCACACACACACACACACACACACACACACACACACACACACACACACACACCACACACACACACACACAACACACACACACACACACACACACACACACACACACACACACACACACACACACACACACACACCACACAACACACAACACACACACACACACACACACACACACACACACACACACACACACACACACACACACACACACACACACACACACACACACCACACACACACACACACACACACACCACACACACACACACACACACACAACACACACACACCACAACACACACCACACACACACACACACATACACGCACACACACACACACACAGGCAAATCCAAAAACCACTTTTTTGGTCTCAGGGGACCTTGAAACGTAGGGTATAGAAATTTAGAAATTGGGGCACCTTAATTTTTTTCGGAAAGCAATACTTTCCTTACCTATGGTAATAGGGCAAGGAAAGAATACTTTCCTTACCTATGGTAATAGGGCAAGGAAAGAATACTTTCCTTACCTATGGTAATAGGGCAAGGAAAGTTAAATGAGTCTAAATAGTCTAAATACATTATGAACTTTATCTATCTCATTCCAATAATGAATAACTGTTTACTAAACTGAATATACTTTTTCAGTCACCACGTCCAATCAAAGACTACATTGCAAGAGGTAAGTCTTATTTTTATTAAGAGAACTACAGTATGATAAAAATTAATATATAATAACATATTTCCTAATAAACTAGTGACCCCCTGGGTTGGAGAACTTGCTCAAGAACTATTGTATTGTAAACTTTGAAACTTTCTATTTTATACAGAGGTGATGAAAATTATGGAAACCAATGGCGGCTCGCCGGGGGAATCAAGTACTGCCCGGCTGTACCAAATTATTCCAATACAAAATAATGTTTTTATGATAAGAATAAGAAAATAAATTTCCCAGAATATTCATAAGGTTATGATTATTTATTGTTCAGTAACTTAGCATCAATCACATTAGCTGAATCTGAAAAAGGCTGGCTGTGCGTATGAATTGTGAGCATTTTGTCGCTGGTGAGTATTGTTGTTGTCCCATATTAACGAGGTATCCGTTCTAAGAGCTGCATTTCGCTCAGGGGATGCCGTGTTCTTTGTTGCAGTACTGACCTTCTTCGCTACAGTACTACTATACACACGCGTTGCCATGGAAACGATATTTATACATACTTATAGACTCTACATTAGTGAAGCTTATAGGTACTGCAAGTCGAGCTGGGGCATCCCCTTACTACCAACCTTGCAATATGAAAATGCAGAGCATAACGTAAAAACGAGGAATGTTTTGAAAAAACTCTAGCGTTTAGGTTGGCACAATCGAAGTTTTAAAAGCGCCCAGTTGAGCAGCTTCTCTTTGTCTCAGAAACAGAGTAACGGCCAGCAACAGTCACAATTATAACATAGTTATTCAAAAGTATTCTTTGAGTATCTATAGTGAGGTCCACGTTATAATGGTAGTATACGATTTGCAATGGTGTTGCTATCCTTGTCTGTCGTTCAACAAATGTGAAAGTTGGGGGTTAGGTTTTATTTAGGTTATATTTAATAATGTTTTATAAGGATAGGTTAGGTTTTCGCTTAAAAATTGCAATATGCTAGAAGGGGCTGGGGTCTAGATAGAGTTATGTTTTTTGATGTTTCAAAAGTAAAAGGATAGGTTAGGGGGTTAGGATATTGCTTTGAACCACATGTTTATGTTTTGTTCTAAAGATGACGAATAAATTCAAAGTATTAAATGTGAAAGGGTTAGAGGTTAGGTCTTATTTAGGTTATATTTAATAATGTGTTATTAGGATAGGTTAGGTTTTTGCTTTGAAATTGCAATATGCTAGAAGGGGCTAGCAGGTAGAATTTTTTTTTTTGATGTTTCAAATGTGAAAGGATAGGTTAGTGGGTTAGGATTTTGCTTTGAAAACTAAATTATTAAATGTGAAGGGGTTAGTGGTTAGGTTTTTTTGGATTATATTTAATAATGTTCCATAAGGTTAGGTTAGGTTTTTTCTTTAAAATTGCAATATGCTAGAAAGGGCTAGGGTCCAGGTAGAATATTATGCTTTTTGATATTTCAAAGGTGGAAAGATAGGTTGGGATTTTGCTTTGAAATCGCAATATGCTGGAAGGGATTAGAGGTTTTCACAAATAGTTATGTTTATTGATGTTTTAAATGTAAAAGGGGTGGTTGGGGGTTCGGTTTTTGTTTTGAAATGACAATATGCTGACTTAGTTATAGTGTTTTTTAACATCAGTTAAATAACAACTGTTATATTTTATTAATTATATTTTTCAAAAGTACTCTTCCTTTCATTAAATAAAATGATAATATATTGATTATTATATTGAATCTAATGATAAATCATCATTGGATAATAATATCTTCATCAAATAGAATGACGATTGGCTCCAGTTACAGTGCTCGGTAACCATCATCACAAAGAACGTTACATTCAAAGAACTGACTGAATGGAACGGGAAAAACCCGTTGCTAACGCATGCGCGATACGGTGCTGTCTGAGACTGAGAGTGGTTTGTCCCAGTTGATGAACCACATGTCTGCTGTTTACAGTTTGAGGTTATCCTAAAAATCTTGAAAACAACACGGTACGCGTCGCGCTGATTCTTATTATTGAGAATAATTTATTCTATTAAACATTATTCTATAAATATACCGGTGTAAATAATGTATCTGTAGAAGTAATAGTGTTAGTTACAGTTAGTGTAGTGTTATAATCTTGTAGTGTGAATACTGAATAGTAGTTATATTATGGAACCATCAATAGATTTAGTTTGTGCTCTCTTAGAGACACCATTCTTCAAGTGGACCGATAGTGACAAAAAAGACCTTTTAATTAATAGTGAAAGACCGCAGCCTACTTTAACGTGCCACAAATTATCAGGTGCTTCAACTTCAACTGGTAAAGTCCATTCAAGAAATTTTCAATGTTTGTGGTATAGTAAGCACAACTGGTTGTGTGGTAGTTGTTATAAACAAAAACTATTCTGTTGGCCCTGTTTGTTGATGGGAATAAAAAAAGGTGTTTGGAACGAAATAGGATTTGACAGTTTGATAAATGCAAATCGTTCTTTTCTGAAGCATGAATCTTCATCCGAGCACATTAAAAATTCGGTTAGTTTCAAAGACTTGAAAAGAAATTTCAACAGGATTGCTGATGCTTTTCAAGAGAACTCCCGTCTTTTCATTGCTAATTTTAATAAAAATGTGCAATTGAACAGAAATTTCATGTACATTCCAATTAATACAGTGCTATTCTTGGCCAAACAAGAGCTCGCCTTTTGTGGTCATGATGAATCGACTACCTCTCAAAATAGAGGCAATTTTAAAGAACTGTTGTCTCTTTTAGTAAATTCTAGTAGTCTAGAAAATAAACAGCAATTTGAAAAAGTGAAAAATGTCTTTACCGCGGATTCTAAAACAATTCAAAACGAACTGATTGACTGCATCTATCAGCATATTTTAGATTTCATTACAAACGAAATTAAGGAAGCTGATTTTTTTTCTATTATCGTAGATGACACTACAGATATCACAGTGACAACTCAGTGTTCAATTGTAATTAGGTATGTAAATAAAAAAGGTTTAGTTGTAGAACGTTTTCTAGGTTTTAATAATGTTAGTTCTGATCGTACTGCTAGTGGTTTATTTGAATATTGAACAATAAATTAAATGAACTACAGTTGGAGCATCAAAAAAAATTGATTGCACAGTGCTACGATGGTGCCAGTGTGATGTCCGGTCATTTAAATGGCTTACAGACAAAAATGAAGGAGATCGCACCGCAAGCTACATTTGTACATTGTTTAGCACATAGACTAAATCTAGTTTTGAAGCAAAGTATGAATTCAATTTCGGACTGTAGAATATTTTTCGCCACTCTTGGAGGCATACCCACGTTTTTTCATGCTTCATCAAAGCGAGTTCTTATTGCAGATTCAGTGATTGCTAGACGAATACCAACAGCAGTTGACACACGTTGGTCTTCTCATGCAAAAGTATTAAAAGTTTTAGTTGATGAATGGGATGGTTTGAAAGATGTATTTCAAAGGTTGATGGATGACCCATTGTCAGATAAAAAAACCATTAGACAAGCTGAAGGTTTTCTCAATAAAATGAATGAGTTTAAGTTCTGTTTTTTGTCAAATTTTCTATGTGACATATATCAGCAAGGCGATATACTGTTCAGCATACTCCAAAAAAAGTCATTGGACATAAACTTTTGTATCACCTCTATTGAAAACACAAAGAAAGTTCTGCAAGGGAAGAGGAATGATGAAGAGTTCTCCAAGTATTTTGAAAATGCAAAAAATCAAAATGAACTGAGAGTGAGAAGGAATGAAGATGAAGCACAGATTACGTTGAACTACAAACTTCTGTTTTTCGAAATTTTAGATTCAATAATCATGGAGATAGATACACGATTTCAAGATTTTAAAAAGATTAAGTTCATTGCTCTGGGCGACTGTAAGCAATTTAAATTTTTTTCGAAAAAAATTCCAAGTGAACTGTTAGATAATTTGATAGCTTCCTATGGTGTCTACTTTGATTTAAATAGATTGAAAAACGAGCTGCAGTATATTTATGAAGATCAACGTTTCAACAACATCAGCCTGGAAAAGATTCTGTGTCTTATGTTTGAAATCGATGTAAAAGATGTGTTCCAAGAAGCATACAAATTGTTCTCATTGATTTTAACCATACCGTCAACAAGCTGTTCTGCAGAGAGAAGCTTCTCGGCGCTCAAAAGAATTAAAACGTATTTGAGGAATACCACCAACCAAGAGAGATTGAATGGGCTTGCAACAATTTCAATTGAGAAACACTTGGTCAATGAACTTTTGCTGAATACTCCATTTCATGAGGACATAATCGACCGATTTGCTGCGCTGAAGAATAGAAGGATCGACCTTATCTTCAAGAAATAAGTTATTGGAATTCAATGTGAGTAACCTCCCTTATACAAACTTTCAGGCATGCTTAAAGTATAGTTTTATTTTTTTCAATATTTTTCTTAAATGACTCATTTTTTACACCAAACGGAATTGGGAATAATGAGGAATGCATCTTTCAAATCCCATACTTGATAGCCTATGTCATATTCTATTTTTCATATTATCTGGGCTTCCCCTAAATTCTCCTCCACGAGCCGCCACTGATGGAAACAGCTAAATATTTCTCTTACAAGAATAATTTGACAGTGGGTTTCATTGAAGATCCTATTTGAGATATAAAATTACTCTTTAAATATTATAATTATGTTGCTTCAACATCTTTGACCCTCATAGGAATCCAAATTCATTTTTTAAATGAGAAATTGATTATGTGATACAGAATTTTCTATGATAGTGCCCTATTTCAAAAGGTATTATTTATGCAATCACCGTATCTCAAGAGATATTATATGCTAACACTCAGTTTAAATGGAGATCGATCAGTATAGTTGTTTTGAACTCAGAATGTAATGAACCTACATAATAAATGAATCATCATGTAAACCTATATTAGCTTTAAACGAAGATTGCCTTGAAATGTAACTTATTAACCCTTAACTGGTATGGTCGGGTCAAAACTGACCCAGCCGACTACACTTTCTTATCTTTTGCAGGAATAATCCTGTCGATCGCCCTCTCCCCCCTTGTATTCTCCTACTTCCGCCACCACTACAAATTGCCAGTATGCTCTAACTGCTCGTGCGTGTAGTTTGCGATTTATTAGCGTTTTGGGTCAGTTTTGACCCAGCCATACCGTGAGTAGTGAATTCGGTTTTTCAATTTCTGGGTCACGTTTGACCCAACCATACTTTCAATAGTTATTCTTACAGATAATTACACAAAGGTCAACTAAATTCAATCACCGTAATTACCATAATATATTACTTATTACTTAATCAATTACTTACTTACTTACTTATATATCACATAATGATATAATAACCTCATAATCACCATATATTGGGATTTTGTTGCATTGGTTCCATCAAATGATGTAATTTTATACCAATTAAATTTGATTGGCTTTTGTGTAATTGGCTTTTTGTGTAATTATTATTATTATTATTGATAATATTATTACTTCTTTCATGAAGGTAAATGATTTTTGGGCCCTAATACAATTCTACAGAAAGATAAGTTCAGAAACAAAAATAATCGTTGGCTGGGTCACATTTGACCCAGCCATACCATTAAAGGGGATTCAATCTGTGAATCTATAAAAAATGTGTAAAAGATTTTTATAAAAAATAATGTAACACAAAAAGAGAACATCAGGGATATTATATTCAATAAAAAAACTGGGATTTACACAAGTAGAGAGAACATTTCCATACAAAATGTAAGATTTTTTGAAAATTTTCAGTACATAACTTTTACCTATGTCAGTTTTTTGTGAACTGATAAAAACTATGTTATTACAGGTTTTTTTGGAGATGGACTCATACTCTATGACATAAAAGCACAGAAGAGACTTTTGTTCAACAGGATGTATTTTTTTTATTTTTTCAAAAATAGTATTGCACATTCTTGACATGCTTCAGATTTTTTCAACATAAATATTTTTAAACTGTAATTTCATATTGTAAATGGTCTTGGAACAACAAGTAGACTATGTTCTTATTTGATTTTAAATATAAATACTTTATTATACATCTAAGAGTATTTTTTTATTTTTTTAAATTTGGGGTCATTTTTGACCCAACCATACCTTGAGTGTGACCCCAAAGACACCATACCAGTTGAGGGTTAATATTGAATGAGTCTATAAGCAATAACTAATAAGTATTTCTATCTTTCTTACTTCAGTTGTCTATAAGAGTTTGACTACCAAATATGTATATGAAGGAAAACCGACTGCGGATATTGATCCCATCACGATAAATCAAGTAAGACAGAAAAAAAACAAAAAAGGCCAAGGATATGACTACAGTAATAATGGTAAGTATGATAAAATGGTAAAAACTATTAGGGCCGGTTTCCGAGCTCGGGATTCAGCTGAGTTCCATAGTCAGGTCCACGTTATAATGGCAGTGTTTGATTAGCAATGGTATTGCTATCCTTATCTTTCATTCAACAAAGCGGATCTCTTTCTCGCTTTGCTCTGTTGTCAGATTGTATTTTAACAATGTAGAATTAATAATTAATTAACATAATATTCAATCTTAATTATGAAAATTCATTATCAAATTATTGAAAAATACGATTTATTGCTTAATAAAATGTAATTGATTATTTTAAACGAGAATGAACAGTTAATATTACATCAATAAACCTGTATCAGCTACCGTCTATAGAAGGCATTGCATTTTAACTTTGCTTAGCAGTTTCTGACTTGCTGTAATTCCTAGTAGGAATATTCCAATCCTTTTCCTAGAGAACTCAGGTGCAGCTTGAGTTCGTCCTGAAGTCATTCAGACTGCGACGTCCTTTCTCTTTCTTTCTCTTAACTTTCCCTATTCTAAAATTCTTCTAGCTCTCAGGTACAGCTTGAGGACTTCCTCGCCGAAGTTTCTAGACTGCGGCATCCTTTCTCTTTCTTTCTCCTAATTTTCCCTATTCTAAAATCCTTCCAGCTCTCAGGTACAGCTTGAGGACTTCCTCGCCGAAGTTTCTAGACTGCGGCATCCTTTCTCTTTCTTTCTCCTAATTTTCCCTATTCTAAAATCCTTCCAGCTCTCAGGTACAGCTTGAGGACTTCCTCGCCGAAGTTTCTAGACTGCGGCATCCTTTCTCTTTCTTTCTCCTAATTTTCCCTATTCTAAAATCCTTCCAGCTCTCAGGTACAGCTTGAGGACTTCCTCGCCGAAGTTTCTAGACTGCGGCATCCTTTCTCTTTCTTTCTCCTAATTTTCCCTATTCTAAAATCCTTCCAGCTCTCAGGTACAGCTTGAGAACTTCCTTGTCGAAGTCCTAGATTGCGACATCCTTTCTCTTTCCTTCTCTTAATTCTTCCTGTGCTAAAAATCCTTCCAGGATATCAGTTTCAGATTCGAGATCGTCCTAGTCGCTGTAATTGATTATTTTAAACGAGAATGAACAGTTAATATTACATCAATAAACCTGTATCAGCTACCGTCTATAGAAGGCATTGACAAAACAGAGGATCGGCAACGTTGTTCTCCTATATCTTTCTCCACTGCCATTATAACGTGGACCCCACTATAGACTTTGACAGGCTATGAATTCTGGAATCAGAAAATTGGCTTTCCGAGCCAGGGTGTTAACGTAGTCGAGGACTCAACTAGACCCTGTAGCTTAGAGTGATATCTAATTAGATTTCTCTAATAAGCACAGATAACGAATACGTCAACTTTTGCGCTTGCGTATTATGATACAACTCTATCAATACGTTTTCATCAGCTGTCTCTCATTGCTAACATTATAGCAACAAAATATTGTGAAGTACCCTCATGTACCCTGGATTCGAAATAGGTCTAGAACTTAATAGATGCGGGGGTTTAGAAGATAAATCTCTGACGCTGAAAGGTGATTTCGATCCGAGAGCTCATTTTAGTCCTGGACTCTGTAAGTCCAGAACATTATAGATCCCGAGCTCGGAAACCGGACTTTGATGTCTAAAACCCTATTATGTACCATAACCGTGAATCGAAATAATTGTGAATTCTCCTGACAGGTTTCCATTATAACTTATTTTGTGCAAGAGATAAAAAGAAACGTTGAATCCATGACGCGTTTGGCAGTAAATGCGTTGCATATATACAGACAGACGAAAGAAAATCCGAGTTAAAACATAGACCTCACTACGTTCGGTCAATTATTGCCATTTCAAAGCAGGCGCAGATCCAGGGAGGGGCGATTTCCCCTCCCCCACACTTTTGCAAGTGGTGTTTGAAAAAATGTGCTAAACTAATTATCTTGATCTTGACATTTGAATGAGCTAGACATCTGTTTAATACTTAAAAAAATTTAGCTCTCAAATGCTGCTTGTTTTCAATCAAATAAACTTCAAAAAATTTCCGGGTGGGAGGAATTGATTGTGAGGGGGGGTGATTGGGGGAATCCTGGGGGACGGCTCAGTATTTTACAGAAATCAAAATTATAAACTCCAGAGTCTAACGTGATCTCTAAGCTCCAAGGTCTAGTTGAGTCCTCGACTACGTTAACACCCTGGCTCGGAAAGCCAATTTTCTGACCCCAGAATTCATAGCCTGTCGAAGTCTATAGTGAGGTCCACGTTATAATGGCAGTGGAGAAAGATATAGGAGAACGACGTTGCCGATCCTCTGTCTTGTCAATGCCTTCTATAGACGGTAGCTGATACAGGTTTATTGATGTAATATTAAGTGTTCATTTTCGTTTAAAATAATCAATTATATTTTATTAAGCAATAAATCATATTTTTCAATAATTTGATAATGAATTTTCATAATTAAGATTGAATATTTTGTTAATTAATTATTAATTCTACATTGTTAAAATACAATCTGGCAACAGAGCAAAGCGAGAAAGAGATCCGCTTTGTTGAATGAAAGACAAGGATAGCAATACCATTGCTAATCAAACACTGCCATTATAACGTGGACCTCACTATATAATCTATGCAAACCATAGCTTACAGCATTGCTCTTTTGAAGTAGGTCTACTGTGCTGCCAGATTCCATAGAATCTAAAAAACCTGTGAACTAATTGTGCGAGAAAGAGCGAAAAAGAGCGCGTAGGCCTACCTACAGTGAGGTCCACGTTATAATGGCAGTGTTTGATTAGCAATGGTATTGCTATCCTTGTCTATCATTCAATTTACTGTCAGGGAGAGCGAATTAAAATACTGAACAACTCTATTACACACCAGATTACAATAAACTTGGAAGACCTAGAAATTGATTG
Source organism: Nilaparvata lugens (assembly GCF_014356525.2). Taxonomy (NCBI): domain Eukaryota; kingdom Metazoa; phylum Arthropoda; class Insecta; order Hemiptera; family Delphacidae; genus Nilaparvata; species Nilaparvata lugens. The sequence continues at coordinate 31,807,538 of NC_052512.1, forward strand.
TAATCTGGTGTGTAATAGAGTTGTTCAGTATTTTAATTCGCTCTCCCTGACAGTAAATTCAAAAAAAAGTAGTTTAATAAATTTTAGTCTGAGACACAGTGCGATTGAGCCACATTTGTTTATAGGAAATGATTGAATACGAAATACAGATTCTGTGAAATTACTTGGCCTAGAGCTAGATTTCAAGTTTGTGTGGGATGAGCATGTAAATGTAATAGTTAATAGAGTGAGTAGAGATCTTTTTGTGATAAGAAATATGGTAAAATTTGTACCATTATCTGTTTCAAAGATGGTTTACTTTGCATTGTTTCACTCCCATGTTGCTTATGGGATAGAGTTATGGGGAAGCACTGCAGATTCGCACTTCCAAAAAATATTTAAATTGCAAAAAAGAGCTATTCGCTATTTGGCTGGACTCAAATTTAATGAGTCATGTAGAGAGGCTTTCGTCTATTTGAACATTCTAACTCTACCCTCAATTTATATTTTCAAATTTATATTTTCAATTAGTCTTCACTCACGACCATATCTCAAATCTGGCTGCACAGGCTTCAACTGTATAAGAAAATGCCTTCTTACATTGGTTCAAAGCTTTACAATAATTTACCAATTGAGCTGCAGTCCCTAACAAACAAGAATATATTCAAAAAGAAATTATACAGCTTTCTTGTTGCAAAAGCTTATTATAGTTTCAATTATTATTTCTGTAATATACATGATTGAAGCATCTAGTAATAATAAATTTCTATGTCCTGCACTACTTTTAAAACCTACTTTATGTATCTGATGTCTTTGTACTGGTGCTTATTTTATGTCCATTGATGTGAGTATATTCTCAACAATTCCTCAAGGAATGACCTGTGACTAGACTATATTCAAATGTATATTGTATTATATGCTATGTTGAATAAAGAGATTATCATCTTATCTTATCTAACAAAGCGGATAGCGCTATCACTTTCTCGCTTTGCTCTGTTGCCAGATTGTCTTTCAACAATTTAGAATTTACAATCATCAACTAAATATTTCATCTTAATTATAAAAATTCATTATGAAATTATTTAAAAATATAATATCTTGCTAAATAAAATATAATTGATTATTTTAAACGAGAATAAACAGTTAATATTACATCAATAAACCTGCATCAGCTACCGTCTATGAAAGGGATTGACAAGACAGAGGATCGGCAACGTTGTTCTCCTATCTTTCTCCACAGCCATTATAACGTGGTCATCACTATGGTAGCCTATAGTTGATTATAATTATATCCGTTCTCCATCATTCCATTACCTCTCGCACAAACCTAAATTTATGCGTACATCATCCTCATAGGAAAAATTCATTCTGGAAATTCAAGAGAGATGAATTAATAAAGATAAGAATGTGAATGTGTTACAGGACTTCTGATTGCTCTTAGTGGTCATTCAAATTCAATAACCTTTGAGGCTTTACGTGATAAAATAGCAAGCGAAAATTATGGGTAAGATCAATCACAGAATATTTTATACATATTTTCAATTTCAATGTTAAATTTGTGAAATCGTTTGATGCTCCTCGACATTGAGATGGTTTCACAGTATGCTACACCATTCTCAATGATCAATAATCATCTATTTTAGAGTAAGTAGATGTTAACATTATGGTGCCCTTGTTTGAAAAGTTTCAAATATGAAATAACAGATTAAAGCACAAATTAAAATAACTAGTTTCGATGTATCACATCTTCAGGTTTTGAAAATAAATTTTCAAGTTAACGTTTTACTAATAGTTTTGTTATTTTAAATACACAAGTTTGTATTTTTTCTCTTTAGGGCTACTACTCTTGTATATGAATAAATGGTTATTTGTATAATTATCTAGAGTGAGAAGTGCTGTTTTTTCTCCCTGAGGGAAAAGTTTGAAGCTCGAGGCGAAGCCGAGGGCAACAATTTTCCTGAGGGAGAAAAAACATTTTTCACTCGTGATATACACATCATTTTTCCTCCACCTACATTTTTATAAAAACTGCAAATAAAATAATTTTTAAAAACGTACGTGACCAAACAATGTGTTACAACATAATCTAAAAAGTAAACAGAAACAGCTGGCTTGTAATCACAGTTCTCCACCGACAGCGCTATCTGTCAGCAAAAGTTGTATTAACAATGGCCGCCACAACTACAGCTATGATGAAGTTCCCGTTTCAAATTTGATTAGTTAATAAGGAATATTCGTTGGCTGGTATTTTGAATAGCATGGAATATAAAAAAATATTTATACATTTTTTTAGTATAGTGATATGAAGTTTGTAATAATTTTAGCATACAAACATAAATTTCATATACTGTATTGATCAAATGTCTGGTTGAGGTATTGAATTTAGTTGGTTTAAGAATGACTACTCTATATGCTTCCTCATCTGAGCTTAGACCTTCTAACCTATTACAATGTAAGTTTTTAAAATAGAGATGCTTCCCATGTTATTTAAATGGAGTCACTTTTCCTCCCTAGGGAGATTTTCTGTTTTTTACTACCGAGAGCGAAAAAGTGACACTTTAGTATTATGTTTCAGGGAGTAAAGTAGGTACTTCAGACAGTAGGTGGAGGAAAAATAGAAATCTAAGTACCCTTTTTAAAATGGTCCAGTCACAACATGTCTCGGCTATATGATGCCATTATCAAGTAATTGGAAAAAAATATTTATTCTATTTTTATTTATACACTAATTTTTGTATGTAGATGTATATACAATCAATATTGAACACTTTTAGATGATGTAGCTAGTTCTAATATTGTTGTATATTGAAATTATCCACTTGCAAATGATAATCCATATATTTTGACAAAAGATGCTATTATTCCATTATTCTATGTACATCAAACATGGGATTCTATGGAGTGATCCTTGGTCTAGTGGATAGGGTGCATGCATAGCAGCATGTAGATCCCGGGTTCAAACCCTCTCACAACCAAAAGATCTTTAACCAGATCACTCCCGTGTTATCGGACGGGCACGTTAAACTGTCGGTCCCGGCTGAAGTATGACAGTCGTAAGGCTCATGACGTCTTAAATTTTATTCAGGCGGTGGGACCATCCCTCGAGGGACTCCCCAACAACAAAAGCCATACGAATTTACTTTCTATGGAATTCTGTTATTGTAGAACTAAAAAAATGTTATAAATACGCCTACTTGGATATATCATAGATCTTGTTCTGAACAAAGCTCAGGCTAGAGCTACCAGAGGACTGTAATTTACTATTCAAATGATCAAATACAAACAAGGGGCAAAATTTAATCTTCAATTTGAGCCAGGTTATTTGTACAGTTAATGCTTGTTGCATTTTTTCTTTGTGTTGTTTTTTGGTGTTGGTGTTTTTTGTTCTTTTTGGCATGTCTGGATTTTTCCTTTCTGTGGTTTTTTCAGTTTTTGTAACTTGGCTGAAAAATAGTTTTTCAGAGCAAAAATGCATTAATGAACATAAAATTAATGCATTAATGAACAATAAAACTCTGCATTAATGAACAATAAAAAAGAGCAAAAACTCACCAGATTGATTCCAATCTTGTCTACTTGCCCTTCGAAGCCTTTATTAGGTGTTTTGGTCAGATTCAGGGTGGGATGAAATCTGGGAAAAGACAGGTTTGCTTCCGGGCTGCCTTTTTGCGTTAATTCTGTGTTCAACTTGCAGGTCATACACTGTGTTTCGAACAAAGCTCAAACTGGATTCTTTATAAATTCAAATCCGATTCAAATTAATTCAATTTAACACTATTTACGCTGTTATACTCATAATTCACACACACAACACTCAAACAATCATTTACAAGAAATTTCCGATGAAATTACATGACAAAATACAAACTCGGTCTTGCACAACAAGACGGGCTGACAAAACAAGATGGACTGAAAAACTAGGACGACAAGGCCAAAGCAGAAGGACGGTCTGCGCTGGCGCAAACACAAGTCTACTATTGGCAGAACTGCAGTCTGGTATTTTGGCGCTACAGTTTGAATTCTCTGGCCAGACCATACCCCCGCCTCTGAAAAACTATTTTTCAGCCAAGTTACAAAAACTGAAAAAACCACAGAAAGGAAAAATCCAGACATGCCAAAAAGAACAAAAAACACCAACACCAAAAAACAACACAAAGAAAAAATGCAACAAGCACAACAACTATTGAGTTGGGAGTGGATATAATTTTGTTACTGGTCTTTTATAAATACCAGTTTTTAGGCGAACACTCGCCACTCGAACCTCGCCGTCACTTCCCGGAAACACTTGTTCAATGACACCCAGTGGCCACTGCAATGGAGGTGTGTTTGGTTGGTCTACTACCACCACCGTTCCCACACTGATAGAAGTGGGTGATTTCAACCATTTTCTACGAGTTTGAAGTTCGTGCAGGTACTCTCTTCTCCATCGGTTCCAGAACGATTGAATAAGTTGACTGATCAATTCATACCTGGTGAGACGATTCACAGGGACACTGTCCACGTCCCGCATGGGAAACAATTTCAACGGTGTTAGGGTCAAAAAGTGCACTGGGGTTAAAGCCAGTGGTTCACATGGATCCTCACTCAGTACACACAGTGGGCGGTACCGCCCACACAATATGTACCGCCTTTGTTGCCATACACACAAACAGACAAATGTAGGCTTTCAAAACACAAGGATTAAGACGTCTCATCATAGTAATACGCAGAGGACCAGCGTAATCCACACCACAATTTTCAAATGGTTTGCATTTTGACACTCAACAAGCAGGCAGGTCACCCATTTTTGGAATAATTGCATTATTACTAGGTCGAACACAGAAACAACGATTACACTTAAAGACACAAATACGAATAATAGAGCAAGCAGACAGTATCCAGAATTTCTGTCTGATCAAGGACAACAATAACGAAGGTCCAGCATGACAATTCTTCTTGTGATGATAATCAATTAACATTGATACGAAAGCGTCGGATTTTGGTAAGATCATCTGATGACAAGTCTCAAATTCAAGTCCAGCATGAGACAAACGACCGCCGACGCGAATCACACCTTTATCAATGAATGGAGACAGGCGATGTAGGCGCATAGAACAATCTTCTCCCTTCTCTAATTGCACAAATTCAGATAAAAAATGTATCTTCTGTACCACTTTACATAGATACCTCTCAGCAACATCGAAATCTGATTCTTCTGATTGGGGTAAGATTCGTAAGAATTTGAGAACAAGAATTACAATTCTCAAAAGATGACCATAATCCGAACAACGACCAATCAATGAATATACTGCATTGCTGTTACAATCAGGAGATTTTGTGACTGTCAACACTGACGGTTTTTTCGCCTCTGGTGGATCCACTTTCTCTTCCATTTCAGTTCGGATGGGCCAATCGCATTCGTCCTCTGCTATCCATGATGGACCTGAGAGCCACAACGGAAAGTTCACAAGCTCAACTGGTGATAAACCTGCAACATGCATCCACTCCTGTATACAAGAATCCTGTATTTTTGCGACCAACAAAAGTTTGCCATTTCGTGGATGGAGCATTAATCCAACACAAGGTGACTGTAGAATCAGAGAGTGCGACAATACGAGACACATGACGACGTTCACTAATAATAGTGACTACTGAATTCATGAGTTCTGCCAACAAGAGGGCTGCACACAACTCCAAACGAGGTATTGAAACAACTTTAGATGGTGCTACCTTGGACTTTGAACACAATAATACAACTCTTGGCTCCTCGCTCTCCTTCTGTGACTTCACATAGATAACTGCACCATAACCAGACAATGATGCATCACAAAAACCAATCAAACTGATGTGAGAATCCTGAAACAAACCAACGTGACGTGGAACAGCAAATTTCAACAATAGAGGCAACTCTTTTTGACAATTCTCCCAAAGAGTGCAGATAGACTCAGGCGGCTTCTCGTCCCAATCCACTCCTAATTTCCACAGTTTCTGGACAAGACATTTTAGAAATAACATAAACGGTGACAAGAGACCAAGTGTATCATAGATACGAGCCATCACTGACAGAATAGAATGCTTAGTAGCGACGACCTCACCACTCTTGACTGAAAACTGATCAGATCAGTACTAGGTTGCCAATTCAATCCCAAGATAGCCAAGGAGTTGTCTGCTTCGAAATCCTTGTACGAAAACGATTTCTCTTCCTCCGAGAATTTCTCCAACATTGATGGTGAATTTGAAGTCCACTTTGTGAGCAAGAAACCTCCTCCCTCAAACAGCTGCTTGGACTGACGATACAGCTCCGCGGCCTCTGACTCTGTGGTGACAGATGTGACTAAGTCGTCCATGAACATGTCTCTTGGTATTCTCGCCTTGGCTGCTGGAAAACGATTTCCATCCTCCTCTACAAGCTGGTGGACGGTGCGAAGCGCCAAATATGGAGAGCTTGAAACACCAAAAACAACACAATTGAGCTGATAAATTTCGATCGGATTCTCCGGCAAAAATCTCCACAATACATGCTGATAACGACGGCAGGAATCCTCCACTAATATCTGTCGATACATTTGTTTAATGTCAGCAGTTAGTGTGAATGGGAACAAACGAAAATTAACTAACAAAACAAAAATGTCAGTCTGCAATTTGGGACCAGCATGAAGAACCTGGTTCAATGACAAACCCGATGATGTTCTGGAACCAGCATCAAATACAATTCGGATGGGCGTGGTAGTGCTGCTTGCTTTCACGATGGCGTGATGCGGTATGTAGTAACCACCTCGGTCTGTCTGATCTGCTACAAACGACATGTGACCCTGACGTAGGTAATCGATCAATATTTCATGATATGAAATATGAGTATTGCTGTCAAGCTCTAGTCGTCTCTCCAAAGTCAGCAGTCTGCGTTCGGCGACAGCATACGAATCTCCCAAGCTGCTGGGCGGCTCCGCAAATGATAAGGCAACAACAAAACGACCAGAATTCACACAATGTACAGACTTCCAAAAATTTACCTCACACTCCAACTCTTCTGGTTTCAGTTGACAGCTTGGTGCAGGGCACGATTCCAACTCCCGAAAACATTCCACAAAACTATCCAACGATGGACTACTAACGAATGGACTACAGATGGCTGTAAAACAGTTCAACACATTCTTTGTTGAAGTGAGAATCGGTGCTCTCCCCATCAGAATGTGACCAAAGACACTATTAACAGTCATCAATTCGTGCGATTCACGTATACTAGGACTCCCACGTAGCAAGTGAGGAACTAACTCCGCACCAATGATGCCATCTATTCTACTAGGAAGGTAGAATTTGTCGTCAGCCAGTGTGAGATTTTCAAGATGATGAAGTTTGGATCTGTCGATTTCACAAGAAGGCAACTTGTCAATGATTTTATCTACCACTGTGGCATCCATCGGAAACTTGATGGTAGGATCCAACTTCGACTGAATCGACACACAAGTACGACCTCGAACTTCACTAGTACCACCACCAAATCAACGAACAACGGTTTTCATGGGCTGGAATGGTAGTCTCAAACGCCGACACAATTTGGCTGTAACAAAATGACACTGACTCCCGGTGTCAATCAAGAAACGAACATCACAAAGCTGATCATTACAATCTCGAACATGTGCAGTGACGGTCGACAACACAACGGTCGAATTTTTTACATCGTTGGATGTAGAACAACAACTAATAGGTGATGTGCCACCTGCCTTGGAGTTCGACGAGGACGCAACACCTTCATTGGAACTTGATCTGGAAAAGTGCAATAAAGAATGATGAGATTCTCGACATTGAGCACACTGAGTTTTACTACGACAATCTCTACTCAAATGATCCACATCAAGACAACGAAAACAACAAAACTTTCCTTTAATCAAACAATAACGATCCCAAGGAGTCATTTTCAAGAAACTTGCACAATCTACTAACCGATGACCCGGTTTTGAACACTTCAGACAATTGGGCCTTTTACTAGATGCATCGTTAGATGAATCATTAGATTGAACCACAAACACCTTTGATTTATTATCCTTTTTGTGCTTTATATTAAACGATTCAGTCTGTTTCTCATCAGAAGGAAGAGTCTTAATTTGCTTTTCAATGAATTTGACATAATCGGTATAAGTTGGCATAGCCTTGTCACGGATGGCCGATTCAAAATTTCTACGAGAACTTGGATCCAGCAATCTCAAGCCATGATAGAGGAATATCAAGTCTGACAAATCAGTGAGTCGCAATCTCTTCACTGCATTGATTGAACTGCAAAACCCATCTAAAATCACAATACAACCTGCCTTTGATTCTGATTTTATTGGAGGAAATTCAAAAATTTGTTTGAAATAGGCATCGACTTGCGCCCGTGGATTGTTATAGCGGGTCAATAATGCCTGCCAAATTATTTGATAATTGTTAGCCAATGGTGGCAAATGACGACAAATATTTGCTGCTTGTCCAGTAAGTCCACTTACAAGATATTGGACCTTCTGCTGATCATTCAAACTCTTGTTGTCATGTACCAATGCCTTAAATATTTCATAAAACACCGACCATTGAGTCTGGTTCCCATCAAATTTCGGAAGGTCGATTTTGGGCAGTACCGACTTGGACACGACCGGCTGTGCACTAGCTGCTGTAGCTGCCGAAGATTGAGCAATAGCATCAGTCGCCTCTTTCTGTTTGAGAGTGTTAGCCGCTACTTCAATATACTGAAACAGATCTAGGTGTGAGTCGTTGAATGCTACAACATGATCTTTATTCAACTCAAGTTCCAACTCATTAACCACTAATTCTGTCTTTTCATAATCCGAAATGGTCTGAGACACCCGAGGATACAAGATTGAAAATTGCTCAGCAACTTTTGGATCAGAGACATTTTTAGACAGTTCATAAATTCTTTGCAATCTGGCATACAATTGTTCCAGTTTAGCGCGATGCACCCTGATTTGTTTCTGTAATTTTTCCTCCATCTTGAACTCATACACAAAACAATTCAGCCCTGACAATACAAACAACAGACAATAAAACAAGAATGAGTTCAAAACTAGATGAAAGGAAGAATCACGACTTGAAGTAAGTTATCAAAGTTAAACTTTGATTATCAATTCACAAGATAAGTTACTGCTGAAGACAAAACTATATGATTAGATAATGTTCTTCCAACAACTCACAAACAAACGATAACTTGTTGAATTGAACAAACAAAATCATGCTGGTTATTAACCTTCACTAACATGTATAAAAAAAATGGACAATACAAATTCCAACAAACAAACAAATTCCTGAGAAAAAGAGCACAATGCGCCTAGTTTCAGGAAATTACAATTTTAACTGAAATAAATTTAATTTCAGACAGATACAAATTGACAAGAAACCTTGCTCTAGAACAAGGCTACAACAAACTTAAGTTGAGCATAGATCAGACCATTCTCAACATGCCAACATTGGACAAATACGAAACTGCTTAAATCCAATGTGTGTGAATTAATCAACAAATTACTAATTTAAATATATCCCGGCTCGGCAGGATCAAGAAATGTTCTGAACAAAGCTCAGGCTAGAGCTACCAGAGGACTGTAATTTACTATTCAAATAATCAAATACAAACAAGGGGCAAAATTTAATCTTCAATTTGAGCCAGGTTATTTGTACAGTTAATGCTTGTTGCATTTTTTCTTTGTGTTGTTTTTTGGTGTTGGTGTTTTTTGTTCTTTTTGGCATGTCTGGATTTTTCCTTTCTGTGGTTTTTTCAGTTTTTGTAACTTGGCTGAAAAATAGTTTTTCAGAGCAAAAATGCATTAATGAACAATAAAATTAATGCATTAATGAACAATAAAACTCTGCATTAATGAACAATAAAAAAGAGCAAAAACTCACCATATTGATTCCAATCTTGTCTACTTGCCCTTCGAAGCCTTTATTAGGTGTTTTGGTCAGATTCAGGGTGGGATGAAATCTGGGAAAAGACAGGTTTGCTTCCGGGCTGCCTTTTTGCGTTAATTCTGTGTTCAACTTGCAGGTCATACACTGTGTTTCGAACAAAGCTCAAACTGGATTCTTTATAAATTCAAATCCGATTCAAATTAATTCAATTCAACACTATTTACGCTGTTATACTCATAATTCACACACACGAGACTCAAACAATCATTTACAAGAAATTTCCAATCGAAATTACATGACAAAATACAAACTCGGTCTTGCACAACAAGATGGGCTGACGAAACAAGATGGACTGAAAAACTTGGACAACAAGGCCAAAGCAGAAGGACGGTCCGCGCTGGCGCAAACAAAAGCCTACTATTGGCAGAACTGCAGTCTGGCATTTTTGTGCTACAGTTTGAATTCTCTGGCCAGACCAGATCTATGACCTGAATCGGGTGAGTGTTCATAGGGTGAGCAGCTTAATTGTATAGGGTTCCATGAACAGCTCAATTATATAGGGTTCCATGAACAGCTTGATTGTATAGGGTTCCATGAACAGCTTAATTGTATAGGGTTCTATGAACAGCTCAATTGTATAGGGTTCCATGAACAGCTTAATTGTATAGGGTTCCATGAACAGCTTAATTGTATAGGGTTCCATGAACAGCTAATTGTATAGGGTTCCATGAACAGCTTAATTGTATAGGGTTCCATGAACAGCTTAATTGTATAGGGTTCCATGAACAGCTTAATTATATAGGGTTCCATGAACAGCTTAATTGTATAGGGTTCCATGACAGCTTAATTGTATAGGGTTCCATGAACAGCTTAATTGTATAAGGTTCCATGAACAGCTCAATTGTATAGGGTTCCATGACAGGTTAATTGTATAGGGTTCCATGAACAGCTTAATTATATAGGGTTCCATGAACAGCTTAATTGTATAGGGTTCCATGAACAGCTCAATTGTATAGGGTTCAATGAACAGCTTAATTTTATAGGGTTCCATGAACAGCTTAATTGTATAGGGTTCCATGAACAGCTCAATTGTATAGGGTCCATGAACAGCTTAATTATATAGGGTTCCATGAACAGCTTAATTGTATAGGTTCCATGAACAGCTTAATTGTATAGGTTCCATGAACAGCTTATTGTATAGGGTTCCATGAACAGCTTAATTGTATAGGGTTCCATGAACAGCTTATTGTATAGGGTTCCATGAACAGCTTAATTGTATAGGTTCCATGAACAGCTTAATTGTATAGGGTTCCATGACAGCTTAATTGTATAGGGTTCCATGAACAGCTTATTGTATAGGGTTCCATGAACAGCTTAATTGTATAGGGTTCCATGAACAGCTTAATTGTATATGTATAGGTTCCATGAACAGCTTAATTGTATAGGTTCCATGAACAGCTTATTGTATAGGGTTCCATGAACAGCTTAATTGTATAGGGTTCCATGAACAGCTTATTGTATAGGGTTCCATGAACAGCTTAATTGTATAGGTTCCATGAACAGCTTAATTGTATAGGGTTCCATGACAGCTTAATTGTATAGGGTTCCATGAACAGCTTATTGTATAGGGTTCCATGAACAGCTTAATTGTATAGGGTTCCATGAACAGCTTAATTGTATAGGTTCCATGAACAGCTTATTGTATAGGGTTCCATGAACAGCTAATTGTATAGGGTTCCATAACAGCTTAATTGTATAGGTTCCATGAACAGCTCAATTGTATAGGGTTCCATGAACAGCTTAATTGTATAGGGTTCCATGAACAGCTTAATTATATAGGGTTCCATGAACAGCTTAATTATATAGGGTTCCATGACAGCTTAATTGTATAGGGTTCCATTAACAGCTTAATTGTATAGGGTTCCATGAACAGCTTAATTGTATAGGGTTCATGAACAGCTTAATTATATAGGGTTCCATGACAGCTTAATTGTATAGGTTCCATGAACAGCTTAATTGTATAGGGTTCCATGAACAGCTTATTGTATAGGGTTCCATGAACAGCTTATTGTATAGGGTTCCATGAACAGCTTAATTGTATAGGGTTCCATGACAGCTTAATTGTATAGGTTCCATGAACAGCTTAATTGTATAGGTTCCATGAACAGCTTAATTGTATAGGGTTCCATTAACAGCTTAATTGTATAGGGTTCCATGAACAGCTTAATTGTATATAATTGTATAGGGTTCCATGAACAGCTTAATTGTATAGGGTTCCATGAACAGCTTAATTGTATAGGGTTCCATGAACAGCTTAATTGTATAGGGTTCCATGAACAGCTTAATTGTATAGGTTCCATGAACAGCTTTATAGGGTTCCATGAACAGCTTAATTGTATAGGGTTCCATAACAGCTTAATTGTATAGGGTTCCATGAACAGCTTAATGTATAGGGTTCCATGAACAGCTTAATTGTATAGGGTTCCATGAACAGCTTAATTATATAGGGTTCCATGAACAGCTTAATTGTATAGGGTTCCATGAACAGCTTAATTGTATAGGGTTCCATGAACAGCTTAATTGTATAGGGTTCCATGAACAGCTTAATTGTATAGGGTTCCATGAACAGCTAATTGTATAGGGTTCTATGAACAGCTTAATTGTATAGGGTTCCATGAACAGCTAATTTTATAGGGTTCCATGAACAGCTTAATTGTATAGGGTTCCATGAACAGCTGAATTGTATAGGGTTCCATGAACAGCTTAATTGTATAGGGTTCCATGAACAGCTTAATTATATAGGGTTCCATGAACAGCTTAATTGTATAGGGTTCCATGAACAGCTTAATTGTATAGGGTTCTATGAACAGCTTAATTGTATAGGGTTCCATGAACAGCTTAATTGTATAGGGTTCCATGAACAGCTTGATTGTATAGGGTTCAATGAACAGCTTAATTTTATAGGGTTCCATGAACAGCTTAATTATATAGGGTTCCATTAACAGCTTAATTGTATAGGGTTACATGAACAGCTTAATTGTATAGGGTTCCATGAACAGCTTAATTGTATAGGGTTCCATGAACAGCTTTATAAGGTTCCATGAACAGCTTAATTGTATAGAATTCCATAGGGTTCCATGAACAGCTTAATTGTATAGGGTTCCATAAACAGCTTAATTGTATAGGGTTCAATGAACAGCTTAATTGTATAGGGTTCCATGAACAGCTTAATTGTATAGGGTTCAATGAACAGCTATTTATATAGGGTTCCATGAACAGCTTAATTGTATAGGGTTCTATGAACAGCTTAATTATATAGGGTTCCATGAACAGCTTAATTGTATAGGGTTCCATGAACAGCTTAATTGTATAGGGTTCCATTAACAGCTTAATTGTATAGGGTTCCATGAACAGCTTAATTGTATAGGGATCTATAGGGTTCCATGAACAGCTTAATTGTATAGGGTTCCATGAACAGCTTAATTGTATAGGGTTCAATGAACAGCTTAATTATAGGGTTCCATGAACAGCTTAATTGTATAGGGTTCCATGAACAGCTTAATTGTATAGGGTTCCATGAACAGCTTAATTATATAGGGTTCCATGAACAGCTTAATTGTATAGGGTTCCATGAACAGCTCAATTGTATAGGGTTCCATGAACAGCTTAATTGTATAAGGTTCAATGAACAGCTTAATTGTATAGGGTTCCATGAACAGCTTAATTGTATAGGGTTCCATGAACAGCTCAATTGTATAGGGTTCCATGAACAGCTTAATTGTATAGGGTTCCATGAACAGCTTAATTGTATAGGGTTCTATGAACAGCTTAATTGTATAGGGTTCCATGAACAGCTTAATTGTATAGGGTTCCATGAACAGCTTAATTGTATAGGGTTCCATGAACAGCTTAATTGTATAGGGTTCCATGAACAGCTTAATTATATAGGGTTCCATTAACAGCTTAATTGTATAGGGTTCCATGAACAGCTTAATTGTATAGGGTTCCATGAACAGCTTAATTGTATAGGGTTCCATGAACAGCTTAATTGTATAGGGTTCCATGAACAGCTTAATTGTATAGGGTTCCATGAACAGCTTGATTGTATAGGGTTCCATGAACAGCTTAATTATATAGGGTTCCATGAACAGCTTAATTGTTTAGGGTTCCATGAACTGCTTAATTGTATAGGGTTCCATGAACAGCTTAATTGTATAGGGTTCCATGAACAGCTTAATTGTATAGGGTTCCATTAACAGCTTAATTGTATAGGGTTCCATGAACAGCTTAATTGTATAGGGATCTATAGGGTTCCATGAACAGCTTAATTGTATAGGGTTCCATGAACAGCTAAATTGTATAGGGTTCAATGAACAGCTATTTATATAGGGTTCCATGAACAGCTTAATTGTATAGGGTTCCATGAACAGCTTAATTGTATAGGGTTCCATGAACAGCTTAATTATATAGGGTTCCATGAACAGCTTAATTGTATAGGGTTCCATGAACAGCTCAATTGTATAGGGTTCCATGAACAGCTTAATTGTATAAGGTTCAATGAACAGCTTAATTGTATAGGGTTCCATGAACAGCTTTATAGGGTTCCATGAACAGCTTAATTGTATAGGGTTCCATGAACAGCTTTATAAGGTTCCATGAACAGCTTAATTGTATAGGGTTCCATAACAGCTTAATTGTAGGGTTCCATGAACAGCTTAATTGTATAGGGTTCCATGAACAGCTTAATTGTATAGGGTTCAATGAACAGCTTAATTATATAGGGTTCCATGAACAGCTTAATTGTATAAGGTTCCATGAACAGCTTAATTGTAGTGGGTTCCATGAACAGCTTATTGTATAGGGTTCAATGAACAGCTATTTATATAGGGTTCCATGAACAGCTTAATTGTATAGGGTTCCATGAACAGCTTAATTATATAGGGTTCCATGAACAGCTTAATTGTATAGGGTTCCATGAACAGCTTAATTGTATAGGGTTCCATGAACAGCTTAATTGTATAGGGTTCCATTAACAGCTTAATTGTATAGGGTTCCATGAACAGCTTAATTGTATAGGGTTCCATGAACAGCTTAATTGTATAAGGTTCCATGAACAGCTTAATTGTATAGGGTTCCATGAACAGCTTAATTGTATAGGGTTCCATGAACAGCTTAATTGTATAGGGTTCCATGAACAGCTTGATTGTATAGGGTTCCATGAACAGCTTAATTATATAGGGTTCCATGAACAGCTTAATTGTTTAGGGTTCCATGAACAGCTTAATTGTATAGGGTTCCATGAACAGCTTAATTGTATAGGGTCCATGAACAGCTTAATTGTATAGGTTCCATGAACAGCTTAATTGTATAGGGTTCCATGAACAGCTTAATTGTATAGGGTTCTATAAACAGCTTAATTGTATAGGGTTCCATGAACAGCTTAATTGTATAGGGTTCCATGAACAGCTAATTGTATAGGGTTCAATGAACAGCTATTTATATAGGGTTCCATGAACAGCTTAATTGTATAGGGTTCCATGAACAGCTTAATTGTATAGGGTTCCATGAACAGCTTAATTAATTGTATAGGGTTCCATGAACAGCTTATTGTATAGGTTCCATGAACAGCTTAATTGTATAGGGTTCCATGAACAGCTTAATTGTATAGGGTTCCATGAACAGCTTAATTGTATAGGGTTCCATGAACAGCTTAATTATATAGGGTTCCATTAACAGCTTAATTGTATAGGGTTCCATGAACAGCTTAATTGTATAGGGTTCCATGAACAGCTTAATTATAGGGTTCCATGAACAGCTAATTGTATAGGGTTCCATGAACAGCTTAATTGTATAGGTTCCATGAACAGCTCAATTGTATAGGGTTCATGAACAGCTTAATTGTATAGGTTCCATGAACAGCTTAATTGTATAAGGTTCCATGAACAGCTTAATTGTATAGGTTCCATGAACAGCTTAATTATATAGGGTTCCATGACAGCTTAATTGTATAGGTTCCATGAACAGCTAATTGTATAGGTTCCATGAACAGCTTAATTGTATAGGGTTCCATGAACAGCTTAATTGTATAGGTTCCATGAACAGCTTAATTGTATAGGGTTCATGAACAGCTTAATTATAGGGTTCCATGAACAGCTTAATTGTATAGGGTTCCATGAACAGCTTAATTGTATAGGGTTCCATGAACAGCTTAATTGTATAGGGTTCCATGAACAGCTAATTGTATAGGGTTCCATGAACAGCTTAATTGTATAGGGTTCCATGAACAGCGGATCACACCACTCGTTTTCACATGCATTACAACTTCATATACATACAAAGATGGCACAGTTAATAGACCAAGCTTTTTAAATAAAGGCCTACAAGAGTCTAACCTATTCACTTTCTCTATACATCTGAGTGCCTTCTTTTGAATCTTAAACACCCTGTCCATATTTTGTTGAGATGAATTACCCCATACTAAAATAGCATACCTAATATGAGATAGTATAAGTCCATGGTAAGCAGTTAACAGTAGTTTTTTATCATTCAGCCTAGCAAGCTGCCGCAGGACAAATACCCCAGATGATATCTTATTACATATCCTCTCAATGTAAGGATGCCATGTTAATTTCCTGTCCAATAAAATTCCCAAGAATGCTACTTTCTCTTCTTGGTCTAATTCATTTTCCTCTACAAACACATTTATTTCTCTATCCTCTACTGAATTATATTTACTTTTGAATTGTAGGAATTGACATTTCTTACTATTTATTGTTAATTGCCTTTGCTTCAAGAATTGGACAATTGACTGTACTCCAGTAAAAGCATTTATTTCTAGACTATCTAATAAATAATTGTTAAAGATAAGCGATGTGTCATCAGCAAACAACAGAGCTCTGTGATCTTTTAACTCTTTTGGTAATTGGTTCACATACAACAGAAACAGTAAGGGACCCAGAATTGAGCCTTGAGGTACTCCAGCCTGGACCTCCAGTTTTTGAGATTTAATTTTTACTATTTCATTCCCATCCACCTTGGTAAGCTCAACACACTGGTTTCTACCTATGAGATATGATTCAAACCATTTTAGTTCTATACCATTCACACCTACAGTTTTTAGTATTTCCAATAATATTCTATGGTTCACACAATCAAAAGCTTTGGATAAATCAAGAAATATTGCGGCTGCCTTCTCACCTGAATCTATTATATCTATTAGTCTTTCAACAAGGGATACTATTGCAGTCTTAGTAGATTTCCCTTTCTGGAACCCATGCTGTTCATCACATATGAAATTAATTTCTTCCAGGTGCATCAATAGCCTATTTAAAACTACTCTTTCAAAAATTTTACTTATTACATTTAGAATACTAATGGGTCTATAATTTTCAACTCTTTCAGAATCACCGCTCTTGAAAATTGGCAAAATTTTTCCTTGTTTCAGATCATCAGGGAAAATACCCTGCTCTAGTGAAGTATTAAGGAGATGCAATAAAGGTCCAGTAATTCATTTTCACATTCTTTTAAAATTTTGCTTGAGACCCCATCCAATCCTACTGTTTTTTTGTTATTCAAATTTTTTATTATTCTTGACAACTCATCTCTTGATAATGGATGAAATTTAAATACCTTTTCAATTGGCTCAGCATTTAATGTAGTTGTATTATAAGTATTAGTGTTCAGTGACTTTTGGAGATTATATGCAACCTGTTGATAATACTTATTGAAAAAGTTACAAATGTCTATACTATCATCCATATAATTTCCATGTTCATCGATTATCCTAGGGACATTAGTAACTGTATCTTTTTGAGCTGCTCTCCTATTTCTATTAATTACCTCCCAAACAGCAGAGTTAAAATTGGTACTAGTTGTTAATATTCAGCTGTTTTCTTACACTTAGCTTTCCTCACTTCTTTTGCATAGTTTTTCTTTAGACATTTGTATTTGACTTCACTCGGAACATCCCTCACTAATTTAAATTCCTCATAAGCTTCCCTAACAATATTTCTTTGAGTAAGAATATCTTCAGTTATCCATTCATCTACTTTGTTTAATTTACTTTTTACTTTGACTTTTTTTATTGGACAGCATACACTAATGTGAAATCTTAGAGTATCAATGAATTGCTTATATTTGTAATTTAGGTTACAACTGTTATAAACACTACTCCAATTTTCTTGAAGCAGTTCCTGCTTCAAACAATTTATATTTCCTAGCTCATATTGCTGAATTTCTTTCACAAAAGTTTTTTTTCTGCTGGATTCTGGCCCTGCAACTTAACATCTAAAATTGATAGTTATGATCTGATAGATCTGAGCTACCTAACCTGACATTACAACCTTCTATATTTGTGAGGATATTATCAATAATTGTCTGTGAAGTTCGAGTTACTCTTGTATATTCGTGGACCTTAATTTCTAAATTATTCATATTAATAATATCTCTAATGTCCTCTGTCATTTTATCCTGCCTGGCAAAATCGGTATTGAAATCTCCTACTACTATAACATTTGTGAAACGAGCGGTTGTAATTTCCAAAAGTGTATGGAGCAGCTCACAAAATTTTTGCCAGTCTCCATTTGGTGACCTATAGATACCTAACACTGCTACCTCAAATCGATCATCAATTTTTAACCTTAGTCCCGTCACCTCTAAATCCATCTCAACAGAAAATCTCTTAACAAAATCCAGTTCATAAGTTTGGGTATGTTTAGCATTGCTAGTGAATATACATACACCACCACTTCTATGAGCTATTCTACAAAATTCTGATCTCAGTGAATAGCCTGGAATCCTAACTTGATTTATTTCCTTTATTTTTAAGCCATGCTCTGTGAAAATAACAATGTCAGGATCCTCCTGTTTAAGAAATACTTCTAATCTGTCAATTTTGTTGCGAAGATACTGAATATTTTGATGATAAATACTAAAAACCTTACCATCTTGTGCTACTCTATCTCTAGCATTTGTAGCTATTTCCCTTCCCTGTTTTGAGCCAATTTACTAAAAAATCGTTATTTGTTTTTTTGACTGTTTTTAAACCAGAGGATTGCAAACGGCTTTCAATCAGCTCTGCCAATCTATTACAAAGATTACTTTGCCAGATCGATTTAGATGCAACCCATGATTAGTGAAGTTATGTCTTTTCAGCCTTTCATTTAGAAAACAAATCCCCAGTTGTTTAGAATTCTTATTTTTTAGGCTGTTGATTGTATTATGGATTGATTTGTTTGTCGAATTGATTGCTTCATTTAATTCTGGCCTATCAAACCTATTAGGAATAGTACTTATTATTAAGTTTGTTTTTTTGCTGAGTGGCACAATTTCCTTGATTTTTTCTGTTACTTGAGGAAGATGATTCAAGTTAGGTTCATTTATATTATTTGAGCCACCCAGTACAATTAGATAGTCATTTTCATCAAAGTCTTTAGTTTGTTCCCTAGCTGACTCTACAACTGCATTAATTGATGCACTTGGCTTGAAAAAACATTGGACATCAAATTTATTTTTTAATCTTTTATCAAGGAGATCACTGCAATCACGTCCATGACTGGACGTCAGTAGCAGAACTCTCCCTTTCCTATCTTTATTTCCCTCAGCTATATTTTTGGTTGCTGTCTTCAAAACCTCACTGTACGTTTTATTTCGACCATTTTCAGAGCATTTCCCATCATTTAGGTTAGATTCTATTTTTTTGCATTTGGACGGAGGTTCTATCATACATTTAGTATTATCAAATTTAGATTTTAGTTTCTTTATTTCCTCCGACATTAGACTACATTGATTTTTTAGATTTAGTATTTCTTTTTTATGGTCTTCATCTTGTAATTTTATAATCAGTTCCAAAGATTTAATTTCTTCTACCATCCCTAACCTTTCTTCCTCAGACGTTTTTAAAGTTACTTCTAATTGGTTTTTTAAATTAGTGTGGCTACTTTGTAGTTGAGCAACTTTTTCGGCTAAAGTAGTTTGAAGAACTGGGGTTTTTGGTTTTGGCGTTTTTGAATTTTGGTTTTGGGAACGCGTAAGTACTCCCGCTATGTTTACATTTCTATTATTAACCTTCGGTGTTTTACTTGAGCTCATCTTCCTATCTAAGAAATTATATTACTTGCAATAATAATAATTGATTTATAAATGATAGGATTTTAATTTGGTTATAATTTTAGTCAAGTAAACTATCTATATTTATTTTTAAATCTCGAAAACCTAACCTCAAAATAACCTCTAAACGATGTTTGGCTTATAAAATAGAATTAAGAATTAAAATCTAAAACAAAATGATAAAACGTGATCAAGAAACAATTAATAATGAAATTAATACAAAATTTGTACTTATCCGTGACTATTTATAACACAAAATCTTCCAAAACCCAGGAGCGAAATTATGTATGACTTTCATTCACATCACCAAGGTCATCAAATCATTTCAATGTTATATCCTGAAAAAGGACAAAGGAATGAGTCAATTTTGTTGCCCAACGAACTTGACCTGTAAAAAGGTTTGAAGAATATGTGTTCAAGCTGATTGATCAATTCTTTCAAAAGTTATTGTAGAACACATACAAACAGATGGACAACGACTTTGTCCTTGAGTGAGTCAAAAGTGAGAACTCGCTAACGCTCGTTCAACAAACATATAAACATAAACACATAAGGAGAAATGCGAAACCGTTGACTTGAATCTTAGACGTCACTTCGCTTGGTCAATTATTTGGCTAACAAAACTATACTATATAAATTTCAAGTGATATAGAGAGTGTACCTCTCTTCACTATTTATTGTACAGAAAATGATTATCAAAACAATTTTAAATGAACCAATATTATACCCTTCAATGAGTGCAGTGCATTCAGTGATCTGAAAGTCATGACTATCCGCCAACTGTAACAAACTTAACATCCTCAAATATTTCAATAGATATACAACAACTTTAAAAAATCAATAGCGGAATCAATAAAACAAGATATATGAACAAAAATTTGAATGCTATGTTTCAAAACTTACTTTAATTCGAAAACAACTGACTTTTTATGCACCAAAAATATAAATAGTATCCCAAAAACGATCTCATAAATCAACAAATAATAACGAAGTACATATTCTATTGAAAATAAAAAACTCAATAATCAAGAATATTATTCTGATATCAAAATAATATGTATAGCTTCCATTTTGAAGGTCTCTTTCAAAATATTTTTTTTCACATATTGTTGAAGGGTCCATATGATTAGAATCAAGTATGTTTAGAAATCCTCGAGTTCAGCATCTACTATTTCATTTTTTCCTCTCTTAGTATTAGGGTGCTACTCCTACTGGCGGACAAGTTCTCACTTATGTATGCCAGTAGATTTCCACCAAGCTTGTGCTACTGTATTTGAAGTGTTTATGATCCTCAATTCAATCAGTTTGATTGTAAACCAAGCTTGTGCTACTGTATTTGAAGTGTTTATGATCTTCAATTCATTCAGTTTGATTGTAAACTATAACTCTTACAAGTTAGGAATAGAAGTATTAATACTATTATTGTTCAATTTATTATTTTTTAGTAGGGGAATGTTCTTTATTTGAATTTCTTGTAATGCATTGCATTTGTATTGAATAGTTATATGTTTCTACTTTGTGGAAATGAATTTGAATTTTAAAGTTGTTTCCAAAATGTCAGGTTTTATTTTATCTTAATTTTCAGATTGATGGAAGCAGCACTCCGACTCTGTGTCTACGAAGACATGTGGAGAAAGAACGAATTGGAAATTTTATTAGGCCTACCTGCAGATAAAACTACGCAATTGGCCAACAAAACTCAATCTTAATGAGTCTACTGATTTTGTAACAACTAAGAGTAAGTATCAATATCTAGAAATTAGTCATCCCTGGTGAAAATGAAGTAAAAAATCTGGTGTGGCGCACTCACACAACTTTCCTTGCCGTTATGAAAATTGATCACCTGACGCTAGTGTTCCCGCGCATCTCAGTCTACTACTATTCAAAGATCTGAGCCAGCTGATGACAGGACAATAACGCTGGAAACTCACGAGGTCTGCTATCTCTTCATAGTGAATGATTTAATAGAATCAACAGTTGTCAACAGTTTGCAATATTGAAATAATCACATTTTCTCGAATTTCGAGCTTATTTTCAATTTTAGGTGAAAATGTTACATAACGTTAATTATTGTAGAGATTTCATGCTTAATCTTTTCCACTCAAAATTTTTTGTTTAAATTGTATCTGAAGCCTGATAATTGGGAATATAAAATCAAACTTTGCATAGATGGGGCGGAGCTCCTGAAATTTTTACAGATATGGGACTTATGGCAGTTGATAGAGCTTATCAATGACTAATTTAGGTATGAATTTGATCAAAATCGTTGGAGCCGTTTTCGAGAAAATCGCGAAACCACCTGTTTTTGAAAACATTTTCGCCATTTCATCCGCCATCTTGAACTGAATTTGATCGAAATTGTTCGTGTCGGATCCTTATATTGTAAGGACCTTAAGTTCCAAATGTCAAGTCATTCGGGAGATGAGATATCGTGTACACAGACGTACATACACTCATACACACACACACACACACAGACCAATACCCAAAAACAACCTTTTTGGAGTCAGGGGAACTTGAAACGTATAGAAATTTACAAATTGGGGTACCTTAATTTTTTTCGGAAAGCAATACTTTCCTTACCTATGGTAATAGGCAAGAAAGTAAAATAGTTTTGAGGAAATTGGATAAATCCGCATAGGTAGGTACAACGGTGGGGATGGGGGATGGTTGCATTTTTATGGACTAGGATGAAGAATAAGCATAATAGCCTATTTCTCATTCTAGTAGTATTTTCTCGTATTTGTACAGAATAGTGCGAATTCCATGAACATTAAAATCATACCGGTACAAAGGGGACCGTTCTAGGTACATGAAATGTGGTAAATTGTTCGATTCACAATCAATCAATCTTATTGTCATAAGAAACATAAAAATGTTACGTCATTTTCTACAATAGCTTATACAAAGACCGACCGCAGTACAATTATTTTTCCCATCTTCTTGGATTATTGTACGCTTTATGAACATTTGGATGATTACCATTTCATGGCCCAATAAGGTTCCTCAAGCAAAGCCATCAATTCTGTGTTATTGTTTCGTTTACAGTCCCCGTATACAGTTCTTTCCCTATCTTATGCACTGTGGTGACTAAATGGCACCTAAAGTCTGAACCATTGCTCGGTTGATACTGTAACTCAGTGGAGTGATGGTGGGAAAGTTTTGGAATGCATAGGTGACTGATTCACTGACACAACCTCATACAATAGTTCTGTGCAGCAAAAGAACTGACACTGTTGTACTTTTTACAACAGTGCGACTGCCAGAAGGTTAAACAGCTGGAGTCAGAAAACTGGCCTTCCAAAACGGGGCCTAGCACTACCTCCGTAAACAAAGCCATAGTGCATGACAGGTGGTTGATGACGTCAGCACAGGTAGGGTTCCTTCACCAATAAAAACACTAGCTCATATAGATCAGCTGAAATAAACTAATTTTTATTGGTGTAGGAACCCTACCTGTGTTGACGTCACCAGAATGCACTATGGCTTTGTTTACGGAGGTAGTGGGCCTAGTCGCAGTTTATATAGTGAGGTCCACGTTATAATGACAGTATTTGATCAACTTTGGTGTTGCTATCCTTGTCTATCATTCGACAAAGCAGGTAGTACTATCCTTTTCTTGCTCAGCAACGATGCCAAATCTATTTTTTATAATGTAGAAAGATAATTAATCAAGGCAGAGAATCGGCAACACTGTTCTCCCATCTTAATCCACTGTCATTATAACGTGGATCTCACTATATGATAATTTTCATTTCTATAAAATTGGAAACGTTTTTCCTTGACGAAATGAACGATTCCTAACTAATTCAAAATAGTTAACACAATTTTCCTTTTATTTTATTTCGGTTCATTTTCTAGTTTTTCGAAATTTAATTTGAACGTGGACTGTGACTACGCCCCGTTTCGAAAAGCCAGTTTTCTGACTGCAGCTGTTTAAAGTCTAGAACTTAGCTAAATCCTCGGAAACCAACTTTTATTCAGTTCTCTGTTTTACTTTCTATCCTATGTATAGGATTGGCAGAACAGCTCCGAAAGGACTATGTTACAGCTCCGTCAAAACTATAGTCGTCAAAACTAGTCGAAGAAGAAGAAGAGATAGGAGACGTCGAAGCAGTAGAAGAAGACGTAGAAACCCGAAAAAATTGGTTGAAGATTATAATAAAAAAAGTTTATTTCTCTTTGTATATCGTAGTAAAATACAATTCAACCATAAAAAAGCGAATAATTTATTCAATAATTCAATTACAAAATCACTACCCTATCTTAATACCTTCAAGCCAGGTGGCACAAAGTCTGTTA
>NC_052512.1:31831895-31856128 GCF_014356525.2 Nilaparvata lugens
AAATTTTATGAGAGATGAAGATGCTGATGATGATGATGATGATGCTGGAGATGATTCTGACAATGAAGATGATGATGATGACTATGGAGACCAGGGTGAAGAGAAAAGAAGATTCAAAAAAAAAGATAATAACCTACATAGAATTACCGGCGGAAAGATGGTGGGTATAGGGCTGCACAAGCTTTCTTGAACTGCAAAGTTGACAAATGAAATGGATCAAGATGAGCTCCACAAAGATTAAAAAGACACATCATACGATTAACTGGAGAATTATAGTGATTATTGGTTCTGCACTGAGGAAGCTGGAACCTAAAACTGGAACGCCGAGCCACTTGGGGGACATAGATGTTAAGCAAAGAAAGAAGGTAAGAAGAATCAATCCTTCCATTTAAAAGATTATACAGGAATACAAGCAATCTGCAGTTACGCGATGCCCCAAGGGATTGCATTTGAAACATTACTCTCAGATCAGAAGTTGGGTAATTGAAAGGACAAACTGCATTGAAGTGTTTAAAGTACAAAAATCTTAAAAATTTATTCTGGATTTTCTCAATCTCCACACTCTGAGAAACTAGATAAGGATGCCACACCTCGGAGCAATAATTGAGCAAACTTTTAACAAGTGAGTTGTACAACAGAATAAGAACTGAAATTTCATTGAAATGAGAGCAAGTTCTGCGAATAAATCCTATTTGCTGGCACGCCTTGGAGCATAAATTCTCAAATGAAAATGAAACTTAAGCTCAGAATCAAAATACACTCCAAGGTCCTTAAATTGATCAACACGCTTGACTACTAGATTATTGATAGTATAAACAGGAACCTGGGGGTCTCTCTGCCTTGTGAAAGTTACAGTAGCGCATTTATCAATGTTGATCTTCAGCTGGTTTTCACTGCACCAGCAAAATAAGCCATCCACATCACTCTGAAGCATTCGACAATCATCCTCCGACTCAATCACCTTGTAGATTTTTACATCATCGGCATAGAGAAGGCAAGAAGAATGCTTTAGGACTCCAGGCAAATCATTTATGAATAGCAGGAAGAGTAGAGGACCCAGATTAGAACCCTGCGGAACGCCTGACGAACTAGTATAGAATTTAGACTGGTTACCACCAAAAGAAACAGATTGAACTCGGTCAGACAGATACGAGGAGATAAGCCCAACACTTGGAATGGAAAATCCAAAGAGTGACAATTTATTGCACAACACCTTGTGGCTCAGAGTGTCAAAAGCTTTAGAAAAATCAGTGTACACAGTATCAACACGCAAACCCCTATCAAGATAGGCTGATACCTCACTTCGGAAATGCAACAAATTGGTGACAGTAGATCTCCCAGGCAAAAACCCATGCTGATGTTCAGTCAGTAATGGTTTAACATGACCAAAGATTTTCTTATAAATACATTTTTCAAAAACTTTAGCAAAACAGTTTATTATAGAAATGGGCCTGTAGTTATTGATAGCTTGTCTACTACCAGCTTTGAAAATTGGAATCACTTTGGCCTGCTTCCACAGATCAGGGAACGTAGATGTCTTTAGTGCTAAATTGAAAATGAATTTAAGTGGTTCCAAAAACAATTCACAGCAACCCTTGACAATATAAGGTGGGATACCATCAGGGCCAACTGATCCTACCCCCTTGAGACTTCTTATGGATAAATAAATATCATCTGACGAGATTGCATCAATGTGAAAAGGAGAGTGATTGATCAGGTTGTCTCGTGCTTCAGTGTTACTGTCACTTTTGCTAAATACAGATGAAAAGTATTCAGCAAAACCATCCGAAATGTCATTGCCAATGAAAACTCTATTATTCCACTTCATCACATTCTCAGTACGTCTCATTTTACGTTTATTGTTAATGTAGGTCCAGAAACCTTTCATATCACCCTTAACGCTCAATTGAACCGAATTTATATAGTTATGATAGGCTGCGGAAATTTTTCTTTTCAAACCTGAACGTAGTCTCCGGAACTCCTCATCATGATAAGCCGAGACTCTTCTCCTCCTGGCACATCTGTTCTTTCGCTTTATGTCACTAATTATATCCTTGGTAAACCATTGGGGATACTTACCAGTTGCATTAGTAACAGCTCTCTTTGGAACAAATAAATCAAAACAGGAATAAATGAGTCGATAGAATGATTCGGTTGCCCCATTGACATCTGAGGACAAATAAACTCCAGACCAATCAGCATCTCTTAAAGATTCATAAAGACCAAAGAAATCAGCTCTCCTGAAATTATAGTACAGTTTGTACAATTCATCAAGGTGATCAGATCCAGCGCAAATTATTGGAAAAGAAACAGAAAGAGTTGGATGATGGCTATCCTCAGCCACAAGAAAATCATCAGATCTCACCACCTCAACATCAAACGAGCTCAAAACTAGATCCAAGGTTCGACCATTACCATTCAAAACCACATTACGAGACTCCAAACCAAGCACTCCCATGAACTGACCCAAAGCGACCGCCAG
The DNA here is from genome assembly GCF_014356525.2 of Nilaparvata lugens. Lineage (NCBI taxonomy): Eukaryota > Metazoa > Arthropoda > Insecta > Hemiptera > Delphacidae > Nilaparvata > Nilaparvata lugens. The sequence continues at coordinate 31,834,378 of NC_052512.1, forward strand.
ACGAGAACCGCCACTGAAATCAAAATCGGAGCAATTGATTTCTGGGATATTCCAGTCTCCAACAATTAACACATTACCATCAAAAATATCATTGAAAGATTCAACCAACTCAAAATATTGAAGGTAGGTTTCAAATGAAGTCGATGGTTTAAAGTAAACAGAATTTATGTAATATTGTGCATTATTTAATGAAATCTTGATCCAAATTGATTCAAAATTAGGTGACGATAAATCAGACAATAAAGTTGCATTCAATGAGCTACGTACAGCAATCAGAACCCCACCTCCCCTCAAACCTAGATTGCCCGGCCTATCCTTACGAAAAACAGTATAACGCTCATCAAATAATTCATCATTATGAATCCCATCGTGTAACCAAGTTTCAGTGAGAATTATTGCGTCAGCATCACACTTCAATACCTCCCGGGAAAAACATGGAATTTTGGAGCGAAGTCCTCTTACATTCTGATAAAGAATATTAAAATCCAGAATAATTTATGAAACTATGAAGAGAGAGAAAGAGCGAGAGAGAGAGAGAGAGAAAAAGAATAGTATGATGAGTAGAAAGTGAAGATGAAAGAAGAATACGAAAGATGGAGAACAAGAGAGAGACTGAGAAAGATTAAAAAAAAAAAAAAATTAACTAAACTTATTTATTTATTCAAATAGCACCACGGACCACAAACAGCCCAAGCCTCCCAACCCTAAGCGGGGAATTATAAACCACACCTCCCTCTGAGAAAAAAAAGAATACTAATAGGGAGAGAATCAATTTCGCAAATAGAAAGAAAGAAAATCACTTGAAGTTACTGTTAACGACATTGAAAGGACCAGTGTGATAAGAGCCCTGATAACAAATCGTAACTACAATCATAATAGCAGTAGGCCTATCAATTATTTTGAGTCAAACAGAGAGCGTCACAGTTACTCCTACATAAGTTAACAATAATAATTGTCAATGCCACCAGTGATAAATTGTGATCAAATTCAAAGTAATATCATCATATCAACAAATATCTGTACTCAGTGAAAAATGACAATAGACACTTGAAAATAATATTCCACTCTTAATCGACACCACTGCAAAGATGGAAAATAACAATAAATTTTATCACAACCACAATAATGCAAGATAAGGTAAGAACTAAAACAACGAATGATAAATCATTATCGAAAGATACTCCAAGCACAAGATTCCCTCTCATCAAAATATCACTTTATTCACCTCAATTAGCTTAGAACCCAACTATTTCATCGGTAGAAATGAACTGTCAGATAATATTGGTTCATATTAATCAGATGGAAATTTATTATAGGCTACCTAAAATTATTATTGACGATTATACGATTTATTAGATAAAGGAATTGAATGTAAGTAGGCTATCACAATCAATTACAGATTATTACACATTGAACGATTGTGAGCCATAGCCACAAAAGATCTACAATAGATAAACTTGACGGTCAAAAATTACAAAAATAAAAATATTTATGCTACTGCAAGAAAGCATTAATAATGCTGTCAAAATTCAAGTAACAATTATACAAATTGAAAAAGTAGGCCAAAGAAATAAAATTTTACAGTGGTGTCGTATGAATCTAACCAGTAACTTAGTAATCTATCAATCAATCACAATTATTAATTCATTGATACTATTAACTTATCAACTGAATTATGGCATGTTTGATTTTTATAATCTAATTATCAGAAAAATAGTATAGCAATGATAAATATTAATTACGTTAAATGTGAAGGCTCCTTATGTATAGTCATCAAGAAAAATATTTATCTACATTGGTGGAAAGTCCAAATCCTTAGCACAATTCACAATAATAGGGGCTCCCTTCTCGTCCTTGCGAATACGAATCCGTCCCACTCTGTCAACCCACGCGTCCTTGATCAGGCCTTTTTTCTTGAGCTGCCGAGCTGTGCCAAGGAGTTTTCTTCTCGCAGCTGTTAGACTCCTATTGATGTAGATTGGACCCTGACCCTGAAGGCCCTGCACCTGATGCCTCCTGAGCACCCCGAACTGCCTCCTCTTCTCCATGAATTCGTCGGCGTCAGGGCGACGCACAAAGCGCACGATGATAGCGGCCGGCGGAGGCGGCGTCGCAGCCTGTCCCCCCCCTCGCCTCCTCGTAGCCAGTCGGTGACAGCCGGACACCATTGATGGAGTCAGCTCGAAGCCCACCGCCTGCCCCACCTCAGCTACAGTCTGCAGTACATCCTCCTGCGCTTTTTCAGGAATGCCGTGAATTTCCAGACAGCCCCTTCTTGAGTATTGTTCCTGCACATCAAGTTCAAAAGTATTGTTCCAGGTGCATTGTTCCTGCTCATCCAGGCGCTGCTCGGCCGCGTTGAGTCTAGAAAGCACAGAGTCTAAATCCTTCCTGAGCGAGTCGATTATTCCCTGCTGCTTGCTAATTATCACTTCCTGATTACTTATAAGGCTCTGTAACTTAGCCTGTTTATCCTGATCGGCTTTGACGATACACTTCACTTCATTAATTCTTTCAGTTAATTGTTCTAGTCCTTTATTTATTAATTGTTCCAAAGATTCAATTGAAACACGTTTAGAATTTTTATCCTGTTGAACAACTTTTCCCGAGTCCCTACCAACCCTGACCGGCGTAGTGTCTGAGTGTTGCAACCGTGACGTACGCTGTTTTTTCAAACACTCAGGACAAAACCATGAGGAGGCTATAATAAACTCAAAATCCTCTTGCCTGATATTAAGGCAAAAAATATGAAATAAAACAGAACAGTCACCACAGCGAAGATGATCAGCTGAGTCACGAACCGACTGCTTACAAATCCCGCATGCACTCATGATCAAAGTCAATAGGAACCGCAAAATATAAATTAAATTAGATATTTAATTTGAAACGAATCACTCAAAAACAGGTTAGAAGGCTATAGCCGAGTAGTCCGTAAGGCGAAAACTTGCTAGGCTCTAATCATCGAAGATAAGAGAGAAAGCAAAAACACAACCGTCTCGACCGAGCTCTGAATGATTACTGATTAAAATTAAATGAAATTCAAGCACATACTTAAAAAGGGTTGAAACTAAAATCCTATCTAATCATTCCCTCAAGACTGTGGTCCGCTGAAAGTCTATGCCTTTTATGGTTTGTAAGAGCAATTAACCTACTCATTTGAGTTATACCATGATTCGAGGGTACCTACTTGAACTGCATGGTTTTTCAGACGCCAGTTCCACCGCCTTTGGCGCTTGCGTTTATGCTCGATCTGTCTCAGATAACATACAAACTCATTTGATATGTTCGAAATCACGTGTAGCTCCACTCAAAATACTTTCCATTCCTAAGTTGGAACTTCAGGCCGCTTTATTGTTAGCGCGTCTCATAAATCGAGTTGTCAAAGCTTTTAACTTACTTGGTATATCAATTTCAAATGTATTTCTCTGGTCTGATTCCACTGCAGTATGCAACTGGATACGTGGTATACCTGATAGAAAAGATGTATTCGTAGCTGTCCGCGTTGCTGAAATTCAAGAGACTACATCCTTTTGTACATGGAATCACATACGCACTTCAAATAACCCAGCCGATGTAATCTCAAGGGGTTTGACGCCAGCAGAGCTTGCTAAAAATAACCTATGGTGGCATGGTCCTTCCTGGTTAGCCAAGCCCTCAGATCATTGGGATTCATTTTCTTCAAATGTTGCTGTGTCCAATGTTGCTAACATTGCAATTGTCAATGAGGTTTCAGTGTCAGTATTTTCAAAATTATTTTCTCGATTATCTAACCCTTTCAAATTAATACAAGTTGTAGCCTACAGTTTGCGTTTTATTCACAATGTTCGGCATTCTAGCACACGTTGTTTTGGTGAATTGTCTGTAGCTGAAATTCAGGAGGCAGAACTTCATGTCTTGAAAATTGTTCAGCAGGAATCCTTGGTCCTGAACTTCATCAATTGCGAGCGAAAACCGAGTTGGATTCTCGCAATAATTTGCATTCACTTTCGCCGTTTTTGCATGTTGACAATTTGCTCAGAGTCGGTGGTAGACTTGTGCATGCTGATGTACCCTTTGACTTTCAACATCAGATATTGCTCCCATGTAAGCACAAATTCACTAAGGCATTAGTAATAGCCACTCATCAACGTTTGTGTCATGCTGGTGTACAAGCTACTATGGCTTCGCTTAGACAGCGATTCTGGATCCCATCTACTAGACGTGTAGTCAAAAGTATTCTACGCTCCTGTGTCAAATGTTTCCGTTTTTCTCATGTCAAAGCTGAACAGATTATGGGACAACTCCCTGCAGTTCGTGTGAATATTGGTTCACCTTTTCTAAATGTAGGTGTCGATTACATGGGACCTCTTACCTTGCGTTTAGGCGGCCCTAAGTCTCGCACATTTGCTAAAGCTCATATAGCTTTATTTGTTTGCATGGTCACACGTGCCGTACATCTTGAAGTGGTCACAGAATTGTCTACCAAGGCCTTTCTTGCCGCGCTTACTCGTTTCGTTTCAATCGTGGTATTCCTAATTCAATATATTCCGATAATGGCACTGCCTTTGCAGGTGCTAACAGTGAGCTTCAAGAGCTATACAAATTTCTTGCTGATTCGCAAAATCAACGTGTTCTTCAAACCGCAGCCACTAGTTGGCGGATACAATGGAATTTCATCCCGCCTCGTGCTCCCCACTTCGGAGGTTTGTGGGAACACTCCATTAAGAGTTTCAAAAGTATTTTTAAAATTATCACTATCAATCAAATACTTAATTTTGAAGAGATGTATACCCTCAGTGCTCAGATTGGTGCTATTTTGAACTCTAGGCCCATCGTTCCGCTTTCAGAAGATCCGCATGATTTGGCGTATCTTTCACCAGGTCACTTCCTAATTGGTCGTCCCCTAAATGCACTTCCTACAAAACAACCTAAAACCAACCACATAAATCATCTTGCTCGTTGGCAAAGGATTGCGGACTTAAATCGTCAACTTTGGGATCGCTGGTCACAGGAGTATCTTGTTACATTGCAACAAAAGCAAAAATGGACATCGTCGTCAGACAACATTGTCGTCGGCACGCTGGTGCTGCTCAAAGATCCAGGTGCCCCTCCCGCGGTCTGGAAATTAGGTCGAATCACTGAGGTGATTAAAGGTGTGGACAACAAAGTTAGAGTTGTCATGGTCTTTACTGAAGCTGGTACTTATAAGCGTGCAATCTCCAGCATCGCTCCACTTCCATTGGACGAAGGGTCTGAAAGTATCGCATCCATCTAACATATTTTATTTTTCATCTGTTGTGCAATTCCTTGAATTTCCCAACGGGCCCACTCTATGTTAGATGTATGCACTACTTTCATTTGTTTTCAGTTGTATCTTTGTTCGGTTCGTCATTTTTGAATCTGGCGCGCTTCCAGTGCCAACTTAATGTGTTTCCCCTTATTTTTTCCCCGGTCGTAAGTTTGTCACGCATTTATTGCTTTTGCGTCTTGTATTATTATCATCTGACTCTTTAATCATTTTATGGTCATTGCGATTGTATTTTTTTAATCTCTTTCAAGACTTTCTGTGAAGTTTTGAGTCTATTGCGTTGTGTTTTTCTTGTCATTTCCTGTTAGTTCCACATCGTTCCGCATCCGCCCTTTTGGTTGTAGGATGCTTCACTCGTCGACAACATGGCCGTTCCGTAGCGTCTTTCTCCATAAGTCACAGACACCAAAATTTCTGAGTTTCCCGTACTTTTCACATTTTACCAATGTCTGGTTTTAAATCTTGTTACGTTAATCATATTCGACGTTTTGAGTCATAAATCCTTAATTTCTCTTCGTTATTTATTGAAATAGCTCAATATTTCAATTTGTGCACCGCGTCCTCGTGGACAACTTTTACTCAAAGTGTGTTTTCTCCGCATTGGCCGTTTCCTTCAGCAAAACTCAGACTTCCTCCTAAGCACGGCAGCTTAGGATAACTTCTACGAGGAATTCGTTCCCAGTTCAAGCTGTTCTGGATCGTCTTCTATTCTCTTGTCAGTCTTGGTCTTACCACGCTGTCATCTCTCGGGGGCCTTCAACCTTAGAAGGTTCCGTTGATAGTACTCTGCTGCTTCAACATCTCTACTGTGCACTCACAGTATTCGTCGTAGAAGGTCGTCTGGAGTTCAACTTCATCGGGTGTTCAATCCATTTGAACACATACTTGGTGGACATCCATGTTCACAAGTCTACAAGTCGAGGTGGTCGCACTTTGTCCTCTCCTGGGCATTCCTACTTCTTCAATTCAACATGTCTCAAGCTGAGTAATTTTATATTTTATCCTCAATTTCATTTTGTATTTTTTAGGCTACTTTGTCATAATCTCCCGTTTAATGTGTGTTATTACTGGATTCACAATTAATCATTCAATATATTTGAAACATCGCATTTTGAAGCTTCACCTTTGCTTCATATTTTGAACAGCAATTTTCATTGCAAATTCAATTTTTACTTAACCTTACCTTGAAGCCACAGCGCTTCAGTGAACTTTTCAGTTTTTCCTAATTATGTTTATTGTATTATAAGCATTCTAAGTATTGCTTTACTAGTTCTGGTAATAGCTATTACAAATTTTCGGACTTGTCATTACATCGCCTTTCGGCATATATTTCATTATAACCTATATTTTGTAAATCCCAATTTACATAAGCATTCCAAGTATTGTGTTATTAGTTTTGGCACAAGCCATTTCATATTGTGATCTTGTCACTACATCGCCTTTCGGCATATATTTCATTATAACCTTATCATATATATACCAATTTACATAAGCATTCTAAGTATTGCTTTACTAGTTTTGATACAAGCCATTACAAATTTGGACTTGTCATTGCATCGCTCTTCAGCGTATATTTCTTTTGTAATCTGTTTTGTTTACATTTCCATTTACATAACCTACTTTGTTTTACAACGTTTTATTTGCTAGCCTATGTGTAACCTTGCTACAGATCTTTTCCTATTGCAGTTATTACAATAATTAGCCCTTGCTATTATTATTATCTTTATTCAAGTCACATTTTTGCTAGTTTTGAATCTACTGACTTAGTAATTTGATTAAGTTGCTACCGCAATATAGCAATAATTGTGCTATTGTTCTGATGTGTGTAATAATTATGTATTGATGAGCTTTCTACCAATTTTAGACAGCACTAAATAATTTTCATTTTTACCAACATTTTTGTCAACTTATGTTTTCTACGATTGAGATGTTTCAAGTCTTTATCTCGATTTATTCAAGACTCAAATCGATCTAATCAATTCAAGCATTTTGTTAGCATCTTGCGCATACCCTGTTTTACATATCATCCTATATTGTATTATGCTTTGTTTGTTATACTAATTAACCTTTGTATTTACAGCTAATGTTCTCTGTAGATATTTTGTATACCTATTGAATTATCAAATTGTTTTGTCTTTACAATTTGGTCTAGTACCTAATTAAATTTTCATAAAGCAATTCACCCCTTTGAAAATTATATTTTCTTAATAATTCATGGTCAATTTGAGTAGTAGGCATTAAAATAACTTTGCAATTTATCTAATTTCATACAATTATTTTAAAGTCAATTTTGTATTTGAGATACATCAAATTCTCTTTTTTCTGCTTTTGTGCCTATGTGCCCATCTGAAATCTAGTTACAGCAACTGCTGTTTTTGTTCATATAAATTTTTTACTATTTTCTGTTGTTTATTAATTGTATTGTTAACCAATCTTTTCATTTGGTGTCTTACCCTTTTTTCTTAGCTACTATCAGAGTTACCATTTTGCCTCCAAGCTGCAATCAGTCTTGCAAGCACAGTGGTTACTCATCTCGGATATGTGGAATTTCGTCCATGCAAGTAATAAGACTTATTTATTTCTTACTCATCATTTTTATTCATTCGGCTCATTGCCACACAAATAAGATAGAGTCCACTAATTTCTCTTGGACAAATTCTTCAGAGGCTATACCTATGATCTGCGAGTGTATTGTGGGCAGGAGAGGGATACTGAGTCACCAGTTGCTACAAAAGTTGTAATGGACCTGATGCAGGATCTACTGGGCAAAGGTTGTACGCTATGCACAGATAATTGGTATACATCTGTAAATTTGGCTAAAGAACTTTTGAAAGTGGACACCCATCTCCTCGGTACTTTATGAGGAAATAGGAAGAACAATCCAAAAGAGGTTATAAGTGAAAAACTAAAAAAGGGGGAAACCATATCAATGGAAAGCACCGATGGAATTGTTGTACAGAAGTGGCGTGACAGGAGAGATGTCCTTATGTTATCAACCAAGCATGCTGGTGAAATGACAACTATCAATAGGAGGAGCGGTTCAATCGAGAAGCCAGCATGTATTTTAGAATACAATAAAGGAAAAACTTTCATCGACATTTCAGATCAACAAAAAAGCTACAATACTGCATTGAGGAAGGGGGTGAAATGGTACCGCAAGCTGGCAATTGAGCTTTTACTGGGCACCTGCATTGTAAACGCCCACCACATTTACAACCTTCTGGGAGAGAATAGAATAAGCATCACTCAATTCAAGGAGAAGATATTGGAGAAGTTGATGACTAGTGGTCAGCCGGCTCCAGATCCACCCAAAGAGCATATAGATTTGCACCAATTGGAAGAACTGTCACGAGAAGGAAGAAGACGGTGTCACATTTGTTATGAAAGAAATTTCCAAGGAAAACGGAAGGGCATATGCAATGAAGAGGACACCTCAAACAAGACTAAGATGTGTAGTGTGTGAAGCATTTTATTGTTTGAGTTGCTTTTTTGACAAGCACATTTGTGAAAAAGATTGACATTTCAAGTAAATTATTCATTTTTATGTCCTATTAGGTTATTGTTTGTGTTTTCAGTTTTATTCAAACATAAACTTCATTCAAATATCATTTTTATTCATGAATAAGAGCGTGATGACATGTTGGACTCACGGGGCCATAATGACATTCTGATGCCTTTGTGGCCCCGTGATGTCAATGTGTCACCACATTTTCAAATTGTTTTATTTCCATGAATTTGTAGAATAAATCACTTCTGATCATGTACAGTAGTTTATGCAATCAATACCTTCCATATTACATGAAAAAAAAATTTGGGCCAGAATGGCATGCAAATGCCTTACTATTTGGGCAGTTCATGTGTTAATGAAATCTAATAACAATCTATGGAACAAAGAAAGTGAGTCATCCTTTGCCTTCCCAATTGGACCTAGTTAAACAGTAGAAATTAATTTCTTATCAAAAAGAGGAATTAAAACATATTTGAAACGGATGAAACCAAATGGTGCTGCCGGCCCAGATGGCATTAAAAGAGAATTAATCCTTAACAACCCTATCAATTATGAGAATATCTTGGCCTTATTTAATATCCTTGTCTTTCATCAATTTTATCCAGATCAATGGTCCCTTAACCATTTTAAATCCATTAGATAGAGCTTCCAAACTTTGCTTGAAGCCTATGCAGGAGGTTACCCTTATTTCAAAATTTATACTTCCCGGATAATTACCACCTTATGATAGATGACCTTCCTAGTGGGAATATTTTCTCCAAATTAGATCGTGAATTGAAGGGCAAAATCAAAAAAATATTGCATTTACCTTCCAATACATCAGATGGTTTAATATATTCTAGAAAAAGAGATGGAGGTCTGGGTTTCCCTAAACTAGAGAGAATAGCTATCCCAGCTCATTTGAAATCCATGAGTAATTTGATCTTCTCAACTGATCAGCGTTGGGAAAATCTCATTGAAGATAAAATTCGTATAAAATGTAAAAACATGGCCACCAATTTGAATATTGATTGGCCTGTTTCTTTGGATAAATTAAATTTAGTCAAAGAAAAATTAAAAGATAGGGAGCATTCTCTATGAGAATCCCAGACTACCCAAGGTAAAGGTGTCAAATGTTTTAAAAATAATAAATTAGGCAATTGCTGGTTGTTCGATAATATTTTATATCCAGGTGAAGAAATTGACCTATTAAATATGAGATCTAATGTATTTCCATTAAATGAATGCATGTCTAGAGTAGATACTACTGTTAATCCTCTATGCAGACATTGCCTTCATAAAATTGAGACACTTGGTCATGTGTTAGGGGAATGCCCATTTGGACATGACTTTATAGTGGATGAAATCTAAAAATTCATGCTAAACTCTGGCTTCACAGTAGCTAAGGGAGAATTGTTCGAATCTGACGGTGGCCACTTGAGACCTGGCCTGGTCATTAAAACACCGGGTCTTTACCCATCACCGGGTCTCATCATAGATGTCACTGTCAGATTTGACGTTCAGGCCAGTGGGCCTATTGGCTTACAGCCTCATATCAAAATCGTTGACGTAACTCTTGAAGTTCAAGAGAATAATTTGGCTAACTTAATTTTCAATCAAAATTTCGACGATTCAGAGAAGGAACAATTTCTTAGTCCAAATTCGCTAAAAGTTGTTAAGAAATTCGATAATTTCAGTAAAAATGGTCATCATTACATAATTGAGTGTAATGGTAGAATTGGAAATATTTTTGATGTAGGCTAGCCATACGTGGATATCATGTGAGCACGGTTGTCAAGGTGACTGTTTTAGCAACGAACGTTTACAAGTAAATAACTAGTTGAAGTTGGAGTTTTATGAAGAGTTTTATAAGAGATATTCAAAGATGATGTTGTATTTTTATTTTTATCTTGTTCAATTTAAACTTTTAAAGAATGAAGTGTCAATTACAAAAGCACATTTCCTAGAGCGGAAAACTTGTAAAGTTTCTGATTGGCTTGAACCGGTTTGATGCCTTAAGTGTCTAGCCTTTGGCCATTCAGTTGGAGTTGGCAGAGCTGGCATGAACATCTCTTTTTGGAGCTCCTGTGTTAGGTTACAAAAAAGTGTTTTTTTCTGGACTTGTGAGTTTTTCAGACAGTTGAGATTGATTTCAGTAATAAATAGTTTTTAGTTTAATTGGATTTCACTGATAAATAGTTTTTAGTTAAATAAGCATTTCACTAATAGATGTTTTATAGTTTAATTAAGAGTGCTGACTTTTTTTCTGTCAGCTGTTTTTGGACTTGTGAAATTTTCATCTAGTCTTGAACATTTATGTTACTAATTGTTTCACTGATAAACCTTTCTAAGGTTAATTGACTGGTGATTTCACTCATTGTTTTTTTTTCTTGGTTCAATAGGGATACATGGGATAGGAGTTTTTTCACTAATTAATTGTTTTTAGATTAATTTGAGGGTGCATTTCTTAATATTTATAATTATATATTCTATCTTAAATATAGTATAAGAATGATGTTAAATGCTATATAGTTCACTAATTAGAGATGATGAAACTTTCTGGTTTCACCCCCACAACCACCATTTTCGTTATCTTACCCCTCAACCCCTAAAGGGTGATTTGGACTTGCGAGGGTGAGAGGTTACCTCTCTCCTATGATTTAGGTGGTAGGTTGTGAAATCACATTATTCCAACCACCACAGGTTGCGTCCCCCCCCGTTTCCAAGCTAGGGGCGGTTGAAAATTTTGAAGGCACCCCCTGTGGTAAGTGTTGAGATTTCCACTACCCCCCATCAAAAAAAAATTCCCTCTATTCCCTTACTAATTATTTAGTAATTCTCATCCCACCCCCCCCACCCCTTTCCATTATATAGCACCAATAAGAGCAACGCAAAGGGGTGGTTTTTCCACAATTTGGTCTAAAGTACCTACCCCCCCTGAAAGAGGTTTCCCCTCGTCTGCCAAGTTGTGGTGGCTTGGGTGATAAACAACTTGGGTGAGTTTCATTACCGTCGAATAAGTTTGGACAAAGTTACAGTTACTTGAAGAATTTGAATATTTGTCTGAGACCTGTTTATGAGCCATATTGCCTTTCTGTTGTATTGTTTCTCTTAGATGGGTCCTGTAATTGTGTTGGAGACCTTGTGGTCTTGTCTAGAACTAGTGAACCTTAATCTGTTATCGATTATTAGGATACATTAATCTGGGATTCAGGGTCATTGTCTGTAGTGGTGGTCATAGTCCGCACCACAGCAGGATCAGTGGATCTCACTAGTGGAAGTTTGTTGGGATGGCAGGGGCCCCCCCCCCCCACTCGTTGTGTGAGGGGTGAGGGCCTCTGGGATAGGTGCCACTGCTGGTCGATGCCCATTGCATTATTGTTCCCAGGGCACAACTATTTGGGCCCTGGCAACCCTATTGAGAACGGTGAGCCAGTTGATTCTGATGATGCCATAGCGCAGATTCATGACTTGGCCTACCACTACGTGGAGTGTGTGGAGGACATCAGGTTATCGGACAGGGAGGCCATTGCTTCTTTCTTCAGTGACTGTGTGGAGAATCGAAATTGGCATAGTGCTGTTGGCTGTATGGGGATTGGAATTAAATATGTAGTTGAATCTTGTGTGGGAGTACTGTATCCAAATGACAGACGAAGCGTGCCAAGAGCCCAATACATGCCAGTGGATGAAGAGGCCCAACGTGAGAGTCTGGTTAGAGTGATGGAAGAAAGTGTAAAATTAACTAGACGAAAGAATGGAAGTGAAGGCTCAGCATTTGAAGCATTTGCGGAAATCGGTGAGCGACTCATAGCTAGCACGGGTAATGCTGGAAGCTCAGGTAGGGCAGAAAAACATAGAGAATGGGGAAGAGAACAAATGCTAAGAAAGTTGGAAGGTGACAGATACAATAGTGAACAATGATACCTGGCTGATCAAGCAGAGGAAAGAATCAACCGTGGGAATGCTGTGATGGAACAACAAAGAATGAAGGAAAGGGCAAAATCTATACTTGAGGGTGAAAAGCTAAAGGCTCACTTAGAGCGCCGTACCTCCAGCTCGGCGGTGCAGACTGACAAAAGAATGCCGGTAGCTTTTGTTATTGATACCGACAAGCTGAGACTATCTAAGACACAGGCAGCAAGAGCAATTCTCTACCTTCAGGAACAGACAAAGAGACTGAAAGAGTATGAGAAGCAGAAGGCTGCGGATTCGATGGGGGCAAGGACAAGTGAAGATGATGCAGTGTCTCTGAATACAATGACTACCAGAGCACTTGATGATGGGGGCTGCTGGGGAACTGGACTACCATGAGAAGAGGGACTAATGATAGGCTACAAATAAGGCTTAGAGGTGGCGCCTATGAAGAGGAAGACACAGCATTCGAGGATAGTGCCAGTTCCAAAAGGAAAAGATCTGAGGATGAGGCTGAGCCTAACAAGCAGATCAAGACAGACCCGCTGGTGGATGTGATGGATAAAATTGAAGCGATGTACAACTGGTTTGATGATACCATAACTGCAAGAGGAAACAAGAAGAAAATTGAACTGGAAGTGGGTAAAGCAATGGCGGACGAACTAAGACGAGCTGGAATGGTGATGGCTAAATCAGCCAAAGGTGAAAGATATGAGGGCTCTGGGGATCTAAAAGCTTCTATTCGAAAGATTGCCCGGGAGGAGCTACAGGAGGCGCTAAGAGGAGAGTTTGCAGAACCTAGGCAAGGGACTAGGCAGACCATTGCCGAGGCTGCTAGACAGCCCCATTTGGACATCCCCAGAGCCCCCTCCCTGAAAAGGGTCCCTCAGGTGCAGGAGAACATAGTCCTGATATACCCTGAGTGGGACATAGAGGGAAAACCCAAGCTAACGTCTGATGAGACAAGGAAGAAATTAGTGAAAGTCATCAAGCCAGTGGATGAATTCATCTGGGTTAAAAACGTAAGGAGAATAAGGAATGAAGGGGTCCTTGTCGAGACTAGCAACAAAGAATCTGCAGAAAAAGTATGTGCGGCAGTACCCGCACAAGGGAATAGTGGATTGAGAGCCAAGGAGATTAAGAAAGAACTTCCTAAGGTGATGATTTACAATATTCCTGGTGACAAGACTGACGAAGAGGTCTTAGAGAGCCTCTTGAAGCAGAATCACGATGGGCAAATTTCAAACGATGAGTTTTCCCACGGCTTCAAGAAAGTTAAGAGCATGAAGGCCAGGAATGATGAGACACACTGGGTTGTTGAATGTTCTGCAGAGGTTTGAAGTGGTTGAAAACCAAAGAAAGAGTATATGTTGACTGGAACTCCTGCAGAATCAAGGACTACACGGATGTGGCCAGGTGTTACAAAAATGCCAGGCATATGGGCACGTGGCCAAATACTGTAGGAAAAGCTGGTCTGCAGTCACTTTGTGGGGGAGCATGACTTTAAAGAATGTCAAAACAAGGCTAAGGATGCAGTGTGTGGGGCATGTAAACGTTACGGGCAAAAACATGACCATTCCATTCTGGACAGGGACTGCCCAGCATACCAATGAGCAGTGAAAATGAGTGTAAGTAAAACCGACTATGGCCAATGAATTGCTAGATGGTAGACAGACCTTTGTATATAGTTTCCCCTTTAGACCTAAGGAGTGTGACCTCTGTAAGGCATGGTTCCAAAAGCCAGGTGCTTTGTTTAAACATCACCTGGCAATGCATTCGGACGTTGACATCCTTTTAGAGTGCTCTATGTGCCTCAAGAGATTCAAAAAGCCGCACACTGTTCATGCCATATGCCTAAATGTAGGGGACCTGTAGAGGATGCAAGTGAACATCTTTGCGAACTTTGTGGTGATAGATTCACTACGTCAATGGGTCTTACACAACATAGGCGACACAAGCATCCAGCAGAGCGGATAGCGGAAAGATCTAAGGACGTCACAGGGCCAAGGAACACTGGCTATAAAGTCTGTTTGGCTGAAGAGGATGACATCATCGTCGATTACCTCAGAACTCACGTGGGACAATCATATACCGGGGGACTGGTGAAGATTCTCCAGGGCAAGACCACTTAACAAATAAGAGATAGAGTTGTCATACTAAGAAAGAAAGGTTTGGTCCCTGCAGAGGGATATCAGGGCCAACCACAGGAGGATGAGAATCCAGCAGTAGCTCTATATGAAGAAGAGGAACAGGTAGAAGACCTAAGAGTATTGTTTGAAGGTAGCTCCTGGGCGTCTGATCCTAGAAGAGTCTGGCTGGACAAGGAACAGACCCATCCACTGGCAATAGAGCTTCAAGAAAGATGGACAGAAGGCCACCTTAGTCAGACACCAGACTGTCTGGTAGCCAGATTGACAAAAGAGATAATAGCCAATAGAAATGATGGTGGAGGTTACTAGTGGAGAGAAAGGAGAATGCATGGTAATGGCAACTGGGCTAGTAGAAAAAGGAAAAGATATGCTAATGCTCAGGAGCTGTTCAAGAAGTGCCCTTCAAGGCTTGCAGAGTTGTGCAAGACGAACCATCTGGCGGGAATGCTAGATGTTGAGGAGGTTAAACCACCTGCTGGTTTAATGTGGGCAGCTTATACAGACTTGTGGGCCACTGAAGGATTGTGTGATATAGATTGTGCATCAGGAGATAATGACAAGACTATTGGCCCAGTGACAGCAAATGAAGTACGAGCCATTCTCCATGTGGAGAATTAAGCCAGGGAGTGCTCCCGGTCCCGCAGGTATTCGTAGGGCAGACATAGAAGTTGTCAATGGTATTTATGGGCTGTTGGCAGGAATCTTCAATGCACTATTGTCCCACGGAGCATATCCGAGCTGGAGGGGTAACTCTATGACCATGATCCCAAAAGAAGGAAAAGATTTGTCTAGAGCCAGTGGATGGAGGCCAATAACGGTTGGCATCTTGTTGGCAAGGTTGTATAGTGGCTGCCTAGAGAAGAGAATAAAATCTTTAGTGACGTCCAATGTCCAGGGGGGATTTGTGCCAGGGAATGGGTGCTATATCAACACCAGGATGTTTGGAGAGATCCTGAGAAGAAGCAAAGAATCTTTGCTTGCCTGGGGGGTCTTGGATGTCAGCAAGGCTTTTGATAGTGTTTCACATGAAGCTATGCTTAGAGCTCTGGCTAAACAAGGGGTCAAGCGTGACATGATAGAATGTGTAAAAGCATGCTATGAAGGGGCATTCACCAATGTTAGTAACTGTGGTAACTTTATGATTCAGATTAAGAGAGGGGTGGAACAGGGTGATCCCTTATCACCTCTGCTCTTCAATATAGTTTTAGACCCTTTTTTGAGATGGTTGAAGGAATCCGGTTTGGGATTCCCTCCTCCTGAACGATGGGAGAATAGAATACCTGTGCTGGCGTTCGCTGACGACCTAATTTTGCTGGCTCAGAATGCTAGAGAGCTGCAGCAGATGTTGGACATCACAGGTGATTACCTCAAGAGGGTAGGTCTGGGCCTTGCTCCTGAGAATTGTGGAGTGGGAGTGGTTGCAAAGATGAACAAGTCATGGAAGACAACATAAGCTGAGATAACTATCAGTAATCAGAATGTGAAGGAGTACAGAGGTCTTCAGATTCCTTGGGGCTTATTTTTCAATAAGTGAGGGATTGAGCAATCAGAAAAGCATCCAAGGAATAGTGAAGGCCATTGGGCGAGCCACTAAATTAATTGCCTCTTAAGCCTAGACAGAAGTTGGATCTGATTGTGTTCCATATACTTCCGACCATCTATCACCTCCTGATCTCGGACCCACCATCCCAGACGACCCTCCGAGAAATGGATAGAGAGCTTCGTGAAGTTATCAAGGGCATTTACCATCTACCCATGAGTACCAACGATGGACTCATCTATGCCCGGAGGAGAGATGGGGGGCTTGGGGTACCTCGGCTAGAGAACATTTCCAAAGCAGGTAGTGTGAAGGCTTTCACCTCTATGATAATGGGTGATGATGAGGATGTGGCCCTGGTCATCTCAGATAGAAGAAGAGAGGAAATGGAGGCGAAGGCTGACTCCATGGGGTTAGGCTGGCCAACTACACAGGCTGAAATTAAAATGTGGAAAGAGAAGGAGAAGAGGAAAGAGATGGACTGATGGGCAGCCCTGGAGTCCCAGGGCAAGGGGGTGAACATGTTCAGGGGTAACTCAGTCAGCAACTGCTGGCTCAAGCAGGACATATTATTCCCAGGGGAAGAAATAGATCAGTTGAAAATGCATACAAACCTTTTCCCCACAAAGGAAACCCTCAACTGGGTTAACAGGTCCAGGGAACGCCAAGACATATTGTGCAGGCGATGTCATAAGGATAGCATTGAGATGCTGGGGCATATTCTTGGAGACTGTCCTTACAGTAAGAAGTTGCATATTGCATGGCATAATGCGGTTGTTGACAGAATCCAGGCCAGGACCACTGAGCTGGGCTATACTGTTGCTAGGGAGCAGGTTTTCGAAGCTGATGCCAGCCCCCTGTGCCCTGACCTTGTCATCAAATCACAGGGTAGGGCATGGGTGGTGGACGTCACTGTTAGATTTGAGCAGGGCAAATTGCTGGCAAATGCCTCTAGGGAAAAGCGAGCCAAGTATAGGGCCATCATACCAGCAGTTATGCAGGATATGGGAGTGGCCTGAGTGGATGTGATGGCAGTGGTCCTGGGGGCGCGAGGTGTGTTTCCGGCGAAATCAAGAAGGAATCTGCTGACCCTGGGGATGACAACAGGCCGAGATCATGAGGATATGGTGGTGGAAACAATCAGGAGACATGTCGCCATTGCTAGAGGTCACATTGGTTAGATTTGTGTTTTGTAATTAGTTATAGTTTCTTGTTAATGCTAATAAGTGTCAATAATCTTAAGTGATCCTGAGGATCTTCAATATCATGTTGTTATGTTTAAGGATACTGCATTGGGAAAAAATCAATTTATTATTGGAATTAAAAATCTAGAAAAAAAATAAAATCATTCCAAAAAAAAAAAATATATATATATATATATATATATATATATATATATATATAATAGACTCCCAACATAGTCTAGTTGTAGTATTGCTATTGTTCTTGTAATAACTCAATTATTTGAGGACTTGTGGGGAGTGAGTGACACAGACATGGGTGCACAGTGAACTCTTAGAGTGAGTGATAGTTGTAAGCTTCTTGGGCCGAACTCATGGACCCAAAACGAGCCTTTAGTGGCAAAGGGGATGGATTACCCAGCTGACCAGTGCTGTGATAAAAAGAACTGGTACCGCGGGTGCTGGGGGCCCCCTGCTGATTCTCCCCAATCAACAGGCCCAGCAACTTGGTGTTGGATTCGCGGGGGCAGTGGTTGTTCCACTATGTGGCGCTAAGATGGTAGTGAATTTGTTGGCAAGAGATGAAGTAAGAGTGAGAATCTTACAGGAGCTCTACGACAGCAGCAACAACGCAGACCGTAAAGCTGGAGGATTTCTGAATGGCGCGTCACTAATGCTAATTCCAACTCAAAAACTTTTCATCACCACGCTACTGCCTTCTCCCATCAACATCCTAGGGAGAAGAGGCGTGGAAAGGCTTCAAATATAACAAACCAAACAACACCTGGACGGGGAGTAATTTTATCCATTTTCTGTACGAAAATGTCGAGTTTATCTTCACTTTAATGTTTTGTTCCTTGGTTGTCATAACAACATTCAATACTCTCTAAGGTCTACTTCCTAAGCTTGGATTCTACTTTCTGAGCATTTCTTTTGATAGTTTATTAATTATAACTATTTGAATTGATTTTATTTGTGATTTCCACTTGCTCTTTCATCATTTGTTCTCTTTTTGAGTGGTTTTATCCATTTTCTGTATGATAATATTGAGTTTATCTCTAAATTAATGTTTTTTTTCTTGGTTGTCATGAAACAGTAAATACTTCTTGAAATCTACTTCCTGAGCTCTTGTTCTAGTCCCTTAGCATTTCTTTTAGTAATTTATTAATGAATTACTATTTAGACTGGTTTTCTTTGTGATTTTCACTTGCATTATTCATTTACTCTCTTTTATACTGTCTTTTATCTGATTCTTTAATATTCAATAGGTTTTTCTTGTGTTTTACTTTCACATTGAACTTGGCTGGATCGCCCTGGCAATTCTATCAGTTTTTTTTCGAACAATTTTTAAAAGAAGAACAACATCTCTTCTCAGTTGCACCTTTTATTGTTTCTTTTTTGTTTGCTTCAAATTATCTCTTTAGTTATGTCTGACATTGAGATAGACAAACTTGCTGATTCCTCTAATAGTATGGATAACATCGTTTATTTGACTACAATTGCTAAAGAAGAACTTAAATCACTTAATACTGAAGAATTAGATGTGAACTTTGTCCTAAATACAGACTCCATCTAGAGTAATGATCAATTAATTGTTGAGAATGTCCTTTATGCATTTGATAAAGGGTACAGAAACTCTTTCCAAGCAGTCACGAATGGAGATTGATGATTCAATCAGATTATTGAAGAGTACTACGATGTCTTACACTCAACCATTAAGCATCAAAATCATCGTTTAGTTGAAATCGATTATAGTCATGGAGATGTTAAGAAATCAATGCACCAGCTGGCACTTGAGATGCATGAATTCAAGCAGAGTTGTTTAAAGCAGATGCAATCGCAGTTGGTTATGTGTACTGATAAGTTGAGTGATGAGTTGAAAGAGTTCTTGACTGCTATAAGAGGAGATATTATAAATATCAAGGAATCTAGCAAAACTGAATTGAGAAAATATTACGAAGAGCTAATGAGTAATTCTGGCAACAGTTTGTGTACTCTCATGTGAGAATGTTTGTGAGATTGTTAAGAATGAGCTGAATGATGATAAGATTGATAATAACTTAGAGAAGGAAACTAGGAAGATCAAAGATTTTATTGCCTCAAAGAATAACGATCTACAGACGAACCTCAACAAAGATATTAGTAGCCACCTGGATTCTGAAATCCTCAAGCTCAATGACAAAATTTGAAAGAAGGCAGGCTCAGTTGAGACCAATATCATGAAGAATATATCTGCGCTTGTCAACAATGAAAATTCATTGCTTCAGAAAATTTACTCAAGTCACTCACCAGGCAAATGGGAATAAGATGGATGGTGTTGAAATTAATATGGACAATTTATCGAGGGTGGTACTTGTGACTCCTAGCGCTTCTTTGTTGCATAAAACTATCAAACAATCTAATGTTGGATTTCAGATAGTTCATAAGAAGAGGTTGATTTCAAAAAAAAACCTTGCTTTAACTTTTCAGTCTAGTGAGCAGGCAGATAAAATTCTGTCTGATAAACAATTAGAAAAGGTTGGCCTTCAGGCCAGTAGGCCTCGTCTCAAAGTTTTTGATGTACCTCTTGAAGTTCAAGAAAATAATTTGGCTAGCGTAATTTTCAATCAAAATTTTGACGATTCAGAGAAGGAACAATTTCTTATTCCAAATTCGCTAAAAGTTATTAAGAAATTTGATAATTTCAATAAGAATGGTCATCATTACATAATTGAGTGTAATGGTAGAATTGGAAATATTTTTGATGTAGGCTAGCCATACGTGGATATCATGTGAGCACGGTTGTCAAGGTGACTGTTTTAGCAACGAACGTTTACAAGTAAATAACTAGTTGAAGTTTTATAAGAGATATTCAAAGATGATGTTGTATTTTTATTTTTATCTTGTTCAATGTAAACTTTTAATGAATAAAGTGTCAATTACAAAAGCACATTTCCTAGAGCGGAAAGCTTGTAAAGTTTCTGATTGGCTTGAACCGGTTTGATGCCTTAAGTGTCTAGCCTTTGGCCATACGATTAAATTTTGTCGGTTTACCAAATCGGTTTGTAAAATTCGTGGTAGGGAGGGACATATATGGCTGGAAATTGTTCTTTGTCTAGTAGATCTTGACTGTGCGTACTGCATTAGAGCTGGAAGATCGTCATCACATGATGTGATGTCCGGGGAGTGCTCTAGTTATAAGTTTGCAGTTCAGTCTCTTGCCTCCAGGACAAAATATTAACCTTTTTCGCTTTTTGTTTTCATTTTATAAATACTTATAATTATTCATGGCTGCTGCTACTTCAATCTTGTATTTGATTCATTTTGTTGGTAGTGTTTGTGAAATTTGCTAATTTTTTTCAAAATACAAATGTTCTTTTTACTTAACATAAGAACATGCATTCTGATGTTGGTATTAATTTTGAATGAGATAAATGCAAAGAGCAGTTCCCAAAACCTCATGCTGCTTTATGTCATATTCCTAAATGTAAACCGATAGCTTTAAATACTGCATTAAATTTTGAATGTACTTTATGACAGATCAAATTTGCCTCTAAAATTGGGCTATCTCAGCATTGACGTCATAAGCATCCCAGCAAGCGCATTTTGAAACAGACTAGGTTAGCTGCAGCAAAGGATCCTTCTAATCGAGGTGCTAAATTATCTGTTGGTCTGTTGCCAAAATTCAAATATTGTGCTAGAGTTTTTTCGAAACAGGTTGAACATGATTGATTATGTGAATGATCTGTCATTGCTTCTTCCAACTAAATCCAAAGTACAGATACGTGAGAAGGTTAAACAGTTAAAGAATCAAAATAAACTCATCTTGGCGAACTCAGTACCAGTAATTGTGAGATTCCAGTTGCAGATCCTATTGTTAACAATTCTTTTGATGCTGAGCCAAATAATATTGGATTTATTTCTCCACAACAAACCTCTTGGTATGATTTAGTCAGGGATAGTTGGTTAGAAGTTGAGCATAAATCAGATATTTGCAGATGGCTCTATGATGAATGGAGCAATAATGCGTTTCTTAGGAAAGAGGCTATTTCGGTTTTTGTTAAAAGAATTGCTGATGAAATTTCAGGTGGGATGAATGAGTCGTAGGTGGGTAGGTCACATAATTCTCGTAACAGACATATTTCTAATAACAATAAAAGTTCTAAACGAAGAGGTATGCTAATACCAGGAAATGTTTCGGAAATGTCCTGGTCCGTT
>NC_052512.1:31856228-31906228 GCF_014356525.2 Nilaparvata lugens
AACAATACAAGAACAAATATACCGACGGAAAATGAAGTAAGGTTAATGCGAGTAAATATGGTTTATTCATCTAACAATATTTCTTACATAAACTAGGTTGATTATAAAACTATGTGATAACAAATAATACATTCATGGGAAATAAAGTAGAATAAATTGTAGTTTCAGTAGGCCTACAGAAGAAATTTACTGGGATATCGCATTGATTCAAATGCTAATATAATCATAATTTTTAAACGAAAATCCGGATTGGATTTTTGTATAAAAATAATTATTAGAATTTAAGTAGGCCTACAGTAGTAAGTTTAATAATTGAATCAATCCAAGAAGCGGAGACCGTAGAGAAAGTTTAATGTATTTATAATTTTTTACCAATATTATTCACGAATTATTACAATTTTTATAAAAATCAAAAATACTTATTAGTGTATTTTGTCATGTAAGAATTTTCTCCAATTTTCACTGCTAGGTTGACAAGGTATTATCCAACCAGCTGGAATCGAAGAAGATGTAAAACTCTCTTCAGGAACCACAAATTCATCCCAGTGTTTTCTGAAAAAAGTTGAAATGATCAAGATTTCAAAGGATAATTATTATTAAACGAAAATCCAAATTGAATGTTGTAAATAACCCTGAAGACTTCTGCTACTACAAATATTGACAACAGGGTAAACAGCTAGATGAAAATTCGATGAGCGCTATTATCGATTCCCGGGCTGACAAATAATTTTTGAATAGTAGCGCTCATCGAATTTCCATCTGGCTGTTTACCCTGATGTCAATATTTGCAGTAGCAGAAGTCTTCGAGGTTATTTACAGCATTTATACTCTGTCCAAACAGGCTTGAGCTCTGAAGGATTAGGCCGACCCTCCTACTACTCACACACACAAGCGCAGTCTCCTTTTGTGTGTGAGAGTTAAAGGGATGGTCTTCTTACCTGTATACTACGTAGTATACATAGTATATCAATGGCGCAGGTAGGACGGGCGTGTGTGCCTGCGCGTGGCGGAGCGAGGGTCGGCTCAATCTTTCAGGGCTCATGGCAGTTTGGACAGACTATAATTGGGATTTTCGTTTATTTCAATTTCAATTTATTTCAATTTCAATACACATCTCATTAAATACAAAATTCATATATATTTTTAATCCCTCTAGCTTTAAGCTATTTGAGGAATATTAAAAAAAAATACTAAAAACATTTACTATGTTGCAATAACTTACATAATAAACAAATATAAATATATAATATATTAAATGAATATTATTAACAAAGCAAATTAGAAATTCATAAATAATTACTTATAATAAAATGTAAAACCTTCCCATATAACTATTAAATGATCACTAGTCTGAGAAACTATTGTGAGCTTGCATTTCTACTGCAATTAATTGATAATTATTAATTCATTAGCATTTGAATAAATGCAATATCTCAGTAATTTACATCTGTAGATTTCAAGGATAAACTAATAATACTGCAATGAACTCTATAGTGAGGTCAACGCTATAATGGCAGTGGAGAAAGATGGGAGAACAGAGTTGCCGTTTCTCTGCCTTCCCACTGCCTTCTATAGAGGATACCTGATATTACCTAACCGGTATATTTGATGAAATACCAACAGTCCATTCCTTCAAAATAGTCAATTATATTTTTATTAGTCAAGAAAAATATTTTTCTAACGAATTTTCATGATTTGAGATAAAATATTCTGGTAATTAATTACATTTCTACATTGTAAGAAAACGATCTGGGAACAGTGCGGAGGTGGTAGAGGATAGCGCTATCTGCTTTGTCGGATGATAGACAACGATAGCAATATCAATCAAAGTTAATCAAATACTGCCATTATAACATGTACCTCACTATGTGGGTTTGTGTGGCAGAGAGGAACTGGAGTCCTAACTCCGCCCTTAATAAAGGCGATCAATCAATCACTATATGTAGTGCAAATGACCGTTTGCTTTGTAAATCTACTCATGGATCAATTCAAACGATACTTTTGGAAATCTCATGAAGTTTTCATATTTGTTTTATACAAAATCACAGGAAAACATCTCAAAAACAATATTGTCGCCAAAATTTGCATGGTTTTGTTACATCGTTAGTAACTTGATAATTATTCAAGATATTCCACCGTTCTTTGCAAGAAAATGTTTGAAAAATGTGCTCTACTATTTTCAATAAATGGATGTTTCCTCTAAAACGCATAATATTTTATTAGTAAAGTCTTGTTTTCACTAGTAGAGGTAGTGGTAGAAGTCCTTGGCAAGTACTAACTATCTTGTGAACTCTCCCAATGAAAACGTTCAAGATGGAGTAGAGTCATGGTAGAGTACTAGTTTTTAGTAGAGTAGAGTGGGATAGTACTCTACCATCTGCCTTTCCCCACCACCGCTTCTCACTCTACTCTAGAGTAAGGTGAGTTCTGTTCACTAGACAACACACTTTACCTACTATTCTCAATTATAGTGAAAACAGTTACAGATTGGTAGAGTTACTAAGGTTGTTTGTTTCAATCATTGACGCAATTTGTGGTGCACGTGTGCTTCAAAAATAATTTTAATTGGGCTAACTGAATTTAGTGTCATGAAATAAACGAATGAACGTTGAGGAAAATGAGTTTTATCACGTCGATAGGCTAAAAATATCGACGTTTTCGATCCAACTGAACAAACAGCTCATTGTTTTTCAAAATTTTATATCGCAGTGTACAAAACTAACGAAAGCACGATCGTACATATTCTAAAATGAGAATTCAATACCTAATTCAAAATTAAAGAATATGCAATTTTCAAAAATCCTATTCTAAAATGGGGATTCTGTACCTAATTCACATTTCAAAATTAAAGGATATGAAATTTTCGAAAATCCTATTCTAAGATGGGGATTCTGTACCTAATTCACATTTCAAAATTAAAGTTTATAAATTTCCAAAGATCCTATTCTAGAATTGGACTTCAATACCTGATTCAAAATTAAAGAATATGAAATTTTCAAAAATCATATTCTAAAATGGGGAATCAATATCAAATCATTCAAAATTCAAGAATATATGAAAATTTGCGAGTTTTCGATCCAACTTGAACAAACAGCTCGTTGTTTTTTCAGGTCAAAATTTGCATTTGGTATCGCAGCTGTACAAAACTAACGAAAGCACGTACATATTCAAATGGGAATCCAATACCTAATTCAAAATAAAAGAATATTAAATTTTCAAAAAACTAAATAAGAATGGTTACTATAACCATTATAATGAGAATAGTTATTTTATTTTATCCAAATAAAAATTTCTCTGACAAGTTTTTGAACTAAAAAACATGAAAATGGTCCAAAAATCATCCAAAATCCTATATCAAAAAATCAAAATCAAAATTTATTGCCAAATTCATATAAATAATTCACAAATACATGGAAAACAAAATTCAGTTTCTTACATTGGAAATTTACTAGCAAACTTACAAAAGCTTTCATTGAAACTGAATAATAATCCAATATAATAATATTGGCGTTGCCAGCAAAACAAAGTTTGTGCGCTAGCAACGAGCATTCAGTAAGCACTACCTTGGAGAAAAATAGAAAAAGAGTAACTGTATGAAACAAAAAATTCAGCAAACACTTCCAAAAATAGGAAAAACATGATAGTGGAGTAGTTCATAGCATAAACATAAACAATATATAATTCGTTAAACAAATATTCATTTTGATATATCAAGAATTTGAAATACAGTACAGGATAACATTATATATGAATTGAACTCAGTTTGAGAGACAACTTTCAGGTAGTAAAAGGAGAAATAATTAAATAAAACAAGAAAATAGATAATTGATAAATGCCTAGAATTAAAATATTTTGACAACATTTTCGGTCTTGATCCAGTTCTCAAATGTTCTGGAATAATATTTATTAGTTTATTTACTATGTAGTTGAATGATAAATTGTCTTCTGCATATAGTTAAGTCAGCTCGAGGAACAATATATCTATTTGCAGATCTGAAAATATAATTAGTTTGATGCAGTGTGAAGAGATCTATATGATTGCTGATATATTTAATTAGACTTCTAATATATAGCTGTCTGACTGTCATAACTCCAAATTTTAGAAAAAGTTGCTAACTAGGGTATCGTCTGTGCACTCCCAATGCTGCCTTGAGAATAACATTTTGAACATTTTTGCGTGTTTTCGATCCAAGTAGAACAAACAGCTCGTTGTTTTTTTAGATAAAAAATTTGCATTTTATATCGCAGTTGTACAAAACTAGCAAAAGCACGAAGCAAGAAAATGTTTGAAAAATGTGCTCTTCTATTTTCATTATATGAATGTTCCCACTAAAACGCATAATATTTTTTAGTAAAGTCTTGTTTTCAGTTGTAGAGTTAGTGGTCGAGTTCCTTGGCAAGTACTAACTATCCAATGAAACCGTTCATGGTAGAGTACTGGTGTTTAGTGGAGTAGAGTGGAATAGTACCGTGGGATAGTACTCCACCACTTACCTTTCCCCACCACCGCTTCTCACTCTACTCTACCACTACTATGCTAATGAAAACAGTCTCGAGCTAGTAGAGTAAGGTGAGTTCTGTTCACTAGACAACTCACTTTACCTACTATTCTCAATTGTAGTGGAGACAGTTAGTTACTCGACCAAGTAAGTAGAGTAGAGTTATCTCGGTATAGTTAGTATGCCAGTTACTCTACCACTAACTCTACTAATGAAAACCAGGCTTAACGACCTTCCAAGACCCTGCAAAAATAGTTTCAAAATCATTTCTTCAAGTTATTTTGTTAGTATTCATTTTTTGTGCAAGAGATAAAGAAATATGTTACATATATTGAATTCAAGGGAGCTTAACGAATGTAAACGCATCTTTTAGACTTAAGGTTGTGCATTCAATCATTTTTTTTTTTCAAAAAATATTTTTTTCCTTTTCTAATCTATTGGACAGGTTCTTAGGACTTAATCTATGCAATTGAAATATTTTCATCAGCTTCTGTTAGCTAACAATAGGGCTTCGAAAGTCACTTTTTTGAGGCAGATGGTACACATACCCTACAAAAACTACTGGTCAGAAAAATTTGAGAAAAATATGCAAGTCTCCTCTTTAATATAACAAAAATTACGTCAACTTTGTTTTTGAAGATCTGAAAATTTGTATGCATTTTAAACTCCTTTTTCACATTCAATGTTGGTTCTATAGACTTCAAATTCATAGCAACTTGTAGCGCTGTTCTTGAATAAAGTTGATGCTTAAATTTCTTTTATAGACACAATAATAGCCGCTGGTATGTGTACCTTTAAAGCACGGTTTTACACCTGCTATGCTCGGGCAGCAAGTGAATAGTACAGCTGGAGCGATCTAGCGGAATTAGTTTGTCCCTAGAGCTAAGCGCTCGACGTTAACATATTTTGGACTATGTGGAACCTAGTTTGGGAGAAGAATAGCACAAGGTTACCTTATTTTTTCTATCACTATCATTTTCATGATGTACTTATTGTATTAATCAATAAAGAATTTAAATAGGTAAGTACCAACCTAACAGCTGTAAACTCGTGCACATCTTTGGGCTGGTGGCAGTTGGCAGCACTGCCGAAGAGAGCGCTCTCCCACTGGCGCAGTATTTGCTTTTGGCGGTTGGTGGACATGGCGGTGACATCATCACTGGCCTCTTGCAGCATGACCTTCAAGCCACGCTCCTCAAGGTTATATTCGTTCAGGCGGTCACTCCACATAGCGGCCAATCGATCTGTCAACAATAGAATATGTTAATTCACCAATAAATACATTTCAATGTAAATTATTGTCATCAAGAATGAAATACTAGCTATAGAACTAACTGAAGTAGGGTTTTTAGGGTTAAGTGGGGATAACGAATTTTTACTTTCCTTGCCCCATTACCATAGGTAAGGAAGTATTGCTTTCCGAAAAAAATTAAGGTAGCCCAATTTCTAAATTTCTATACGTTTCAAGGTCCCCTGAGTTCAAACAACTGGTTTTTGGGTATTGGTCTGTATGTGTGTGTGGTGTGTGTGTGTGGTGTAGGTGTGTGTGTGTGTGTGTGTGTGTGTGTGTGTGTGTGTGTGTGTGTGTGTGTGAGTGTATGTGCGTATGTTTACACGATATCTCATCTCCCAATTAACAAGAATGACTTGAAATTTGGAACGTAAGGTCAATACAATATAAGGATCCGACACGAACAATTTCGATCGAATGCGATTCAAGATGGCGGCTAAAATGGCGAAAATGTTGTCAAAAACAGGGTTTTTCGCGATTTTCTCAAAAACGATTTTGATCAAATTTATATCTACAATAGTCATTGATAAGCTCTATCAACTGCCACAAGTCCCATATCTGTAAAAATTCCAGGAGCTCAGCCCCATCTATACAAAGTTGGATTTCAGATTCCCAATTATCAGGCTTTAGATACAATTTAAACAAAATTTCCAGATGAAAAAAATTGAGCATGAAAATCTCTACAATTATTATGTCCAGTAACATTTTCACCTAAAATTGGAAATAAGCTGGAAATTCGAGAAAATGTGATTATTCAATAATTGCAAACTGTTGGCAACTGTTTATTATATTAAATCATTCAATACGAAGAGATAGCATACCTAGAGTGTCTACAGCGTTATTGTTCTGTCACCAGCTGGCTTAGATCTTTGAATGATAGACTTAAGATGCGCGTGAACTCTAGCGTCAGGTGATCAATTTTCATAACGGCAAGGAAAGTTGTGTGAGTTCACCACACCAGATTTTTCCAGGCGTTTTCAGACGGTCGGCAGAGTACGAGGCTCTCCGATTGGCTGATTGGGTTGGTGTTTGGGAATCAACTAATAATCAGCCAATCTGAGAGCTTCCTGTCCTGCCGACCTATATAATTGATTATATTAAACGAGAATGAACCGTTTATTACATCAACAAACCTGTATCAGCTACCGTCTATAGAAGGCATTGACAAGACAGAGGATCAGCAACAATGGACCATATGAATAAAGTTGAGCATTTGCTTATACTTCGAAAATATGGAGCATTTGCTTCATTTTCTATGAATAAACGTGAGCAAAACCTTTTGCTCATGCTCATCAGAAAATAGTTTGAGCATTTGCTCAAAAGTAAAAGCTTATACTCAAAATTGTATGAATAAACTAGAGCATTTGCTCAACTTTTGAAGCAAATACTTCAAGAAAGGTGAGTCTAGTCTAGAGCAGCTTATCACCTTTTGCTCATAGTAAAATGGCTAACTAATTTGAATGAGGAAGAGGAAACTATACCAGATACGATCACAACCAATAGTTGAGAACTATAAAACTCCCTTTAGATTCAACCATGATATATATCACAATTATTCCTACAAAAGAATAAATACAAAAGATAGCAGCTACCTGATATAAAGATAGCCATTACAAAATAGGAAACAGGCATTTCAGAAGATGAGAGTGTACACGATTATAAGAAGGCTATTGATATTATAAGAATACGCTGAAGATTATTATAGAGATGACATTTTTCATGCTATTATTTCAAAATTCTAAACTCAACTAACCTAAAACTCTATTCATAAATAGAAAACAGAGCAGACGACGCAAACACAAGCGGTACCCCCTAATTGCATATTTAGCGCTTCCGTGAGCTATAAAAACAAAGTAAGGCTACAAAAGCGAATCAGCTGATGAAAAATCTTTAAAATACGTGAACATTTGCTCCAGAGTTCAGGAGCATAAGGTAAGAGTATAAGGTAAAACTTATTCATATAAAAATGAGCAATGCTTCTGCTTCTACCTTTTGCTCATGAGCAAAACCTTATGCTCCATGCTCTTGCTCATGAGCATTTGCTCTGGTTTTATTCTTATGGGCCATTGTTCTCCTATCTTTCTCCACTGCCAATATAACGTGAACCTCGCTAGACTTTCTTTCAAGATGGCCGATTTTGGCGTCAGGATAATAGCCGACTTTCCATTCTGGTATGTGTTCTGTGACTGCATGACATGTGAAATGAGAAATTCGAAAACAGATATCTGAAAGGCAAGAGTCTGATAGCTTACCAACGACATTAGAGAATGTATCCAGTTGAGCTGAGGAAATTATGAGACCCATGGCATTCCAAGCCACTACTCGAGCTTTGTGCAATTTCCGCAATCCTTCAAACAGCGCTAGTTGTCTCTTAGCTTCGTTCTTCTTTCTGGTCACATCTGTAATCATAAAATACAAACTAAAAAGACGCACATTTATAATAAATATTATGGCACCGAGCTTTGCTCGTTATTTATTTATTAATTAACAGAACAAAATTCTTCAAAATGATTGGAGAAGGACTAACAGGCACAGCACAAAACTGTGTCTGCCCCGAATTTTGATTTATACACTATAAATAGTTCAAAAAGTAGGTTATGTTCCATACACTTGAATTCAGGTTCAATTTTCAATCTAAACATTTGAAAACAGAAAAGTTCTAATTTAGATTGTTTACAAACCAAATTGAATAACAAAATAACACTCACGAATCACTTAAAACTGTAAAATAACTATTAACTTTGAAAATTATGATATACTCTAATTTAGAATGATATACCATGTCGTGTAAACAAATCAGATTATTTTGATCAAGTCGATTAAATTTATAGACAATTTTTCTCGCGAGATAAGGTGATTGCAAATAGTTTAACAGCTGAACATGATTCTGTCTCTCTCCCATCTTCCGTTATCAACAGACGACGAAATTATCATGTGTTTTTCCAAGGATGAATAATTATTATCCTTTTCATGTCCTTCAGCGAGTTTTCCCAGGGATGAGACCTAGTGCAATCGAATTTTTAAATCATAAACCTACTATGTTCCAAATTTCGTGAAAATTGTTAGAGCCGTTTTCGAGATCCGTTGAACATAAATAACCATATATACAGAAATTGCTCGCTTAATATAATAGGATTTTGGACTTAAAATTGGATAAATATCATGAAGTGTGAACATAACCTATTTTTGGACAATTTCTATCCAAATTTGGGAAAGGAACAGTTTTGGGCTTTAAGCCTGTTGTTCCTTTCCCAGTCATTCATAGTTGAGAACTATAAAACTCTTTTTAGATTTAACCATGATATATATCACCATTATTCCTACAAAAGAATAAATACAAAAGATAGCAGCTACCTGATATAAAGATAGCCATTACAAAATAGGAAACAGGCATTTCAGAAGATGAGAGTGTACACGATTATAAGAAGGCTATTGATATTATAAGAATACGCTGAAGATTATTATAGAGATGACATTTTTCATGCTATTATTTCAAAATTCTAAACTCAACTAACCTAAAACTCTATTCATAAATAGAAAACAGAGCAGACGACGCAAACACAAGCGGTACCCCCTAATTGCATATTTAGCGCTTCCGTGAGCTATAAAAACAAAGTAAGGCTACAAAAGCGAATCAGCTGATGAAAAATCTTTAAAATACGTGAACATTTGCTCCAGAGTTCAGGAGCATAAGGTAAGAGTATAAGGTAAAACTTATTCATATAAAAATGAGCAATGCTTCTGCTTCTACCTTTTGCTCATGAGCAAAACCTTATGCTCCATGCTCTTGCTCATGAGCATTTGCTCTGGTTTTATTCTTATGGGCCATTGTTCTCCTATCTTTCTCCACTGCCAATATAACGTGAACCTCGCTAGACTTTCTTTCAAGATGGCCGATTTTGGCGTCAGGATAATAGCCGACTTTCCATTCTGGTATGTGTTCTGTGACTGCATGACATGTGAAATGAGAAATTCGAAAACAGATATCTGAAAGGCAAGAGTCTGATAGCTTACCAACGACATTAGAGAATGTATCCAGTTGAGCTGAGGAAATTATGAGACCCATGGCATTCCAAGCCACTACTCGAGCTTTGTGCAATTTCCGCAATCCTTCAAACAGCGCTAGTTGTCTCTTAGCTTCGTTCTTCTTTCTGGTCACATCTGTCATCATAAAATACAAACTAAAAAGACGCACATTTATAGCCTAATAAATATTATGGCACCGAGCTTTGCTCGATATTTATTTATTGATTAACAGAACCAAATTCTTCAAAATGATTGGAGAAGGACTAACAGGCACAGCACAAAACTGTGTCTGCCCCGAATTTCCGAATTCTGATTTATACACTATAAATAGTTCAAAAAGTAGGTTATGTTCCATACACTTGAATTCAGGTTCAATTTTGAATCTAAACATTTTAAAACAGAAAAGTTCTAATTTAGATTGTTTACAAACCAAATTGAATAACAAAATAACACTCACGAATCACTTAAAACTGTAAAATAACTATTAACTTTGAAAATTATGATATACTCTAATTTAGAATGATATACCATGTCATGTAAACAAATCAGATTATTTTGATCAAGTCGATTAAAATTTATAGACAATTTTTCTCGCGAGATAAGGTGATTGCAAATAGTTTAACAGCTGAACATGATTCTGTCTCTCTCCCATCTTCCGTTATCAACAGACAACGAAATTATCATGTGTTTTTCCAAGGATGAATAATTATTATCCTTTTCATGTCCTTCAGCGAGTTTTCCCAGGGATGAGACCTAGTGCAATCGAATTTTTAAATCATAAACCTACTATGTTCCAATTTTCGTGAAAATTGTCAGAGACGTTTTCGAGATCCGTTAGACATAAATAACCATATAAATAACTATGTAAATAACCAATTGATATCGGGGACCGAGCTTTGCTTTGGAGTACAAAAGCATGAACAATTTATTACGAAAGAAGAAATTATAATAACATTCATAGTTCATACAGAAATGTTCTATCTAATCACAGTAAATTGAGATTCATTATTCCCAGAGGAATGCAAAAATTCCCCTCACAAAGGCCCGATTGCACAAAAGCCAGATAGATTTTAATCCTGATTAATTTCACTTGAACCAAATCAGAGAAGACTATTTCAAAAAGATGGTTCTACTGGAACTAATCAGGATTGAAAATAAACCGGCTGTTTGCAACCGGCACTGAGTACCTTATTGAATGATCACAAAAGTTCAACAGCCGAGTCATAATTTTGACATAGTCCCACACACATGAACTCGCTCACTCACTTCGATCATCAACAGACGACGAAACAATTATAATCAGCTGTTTTTCCAAGGATGAATAATAATTATCCTTTTAATGTCCTTCAGCGAGTTTCCCCAGGGATCAAACCTAGTGCAATAGAATGTTTATATTATAAACCTACTATGTTCTGAATTTCGTGAGAATCGTTGGAGCGGTTTTCGAGATCCGGTGTAATACAAACATAAATAAACATAAATTGCTCGCTTAATATAATAGGATTCAGATAAATACAGAGTGAGTCATATGTATGGGAACCCTCCAATACGTTGAAGACTGTTGTAGATATAATACTGTAACTTCCAGGATACGTTATTGGTCGACCTTTTGACGTACAACTAAATTTCAACCCCTCATAAGGGGGTGACTTAGGTGTTGTAACTCAAATATTTTGAATGTAAACACCCATTGTTTGGTACATAATTTCAAAGGCCTTTTCAAAACAAGAAAGATGACATCGATAAAAATGTTCTATGATACTTGTATCCTAACTTGTATTCAATCATTTCTTCAACAACAGACTTCCTCCAAATATTAGTGATTACTCTAAGAAGGATGTAATGTTGTATCTCAATAATAACAGCACAATCAATTTATAAAAATAGTAATATTAGAAACGTACACATAATTTAAGAAACGTCAGGTTAAAAAAATGACAGCATATGCTTACATTATTAGAATATTTCAATTTTTGCTGGCTGAAGTTTTAAATTTTCCCTTTTATTGTCACTGCCGCCTGCCTCAACGATAAAAATGTACTATTACTTGTGTAAAACAATTTTTCCATTTTCCTTTTTATTTCATTCCTTTCTGGTAAATTTGTATTTTTCCATTTTTACTTTTCTTGCCCTATCACCATAGGTAAGGAAAGTATTGCTTTCCGAAAAAAATTAAGATACCCCAATTTCTAAATTTCTAT
The DNA here is from genome assembly GCF_014356525.2 of Nilaparvata lugens. Taxonomy (NCBI): domain Eukaryota; kingdom Metazoa; phylum Arthropoda; class Insecta; order Hemiptera; family Delphacidae; genus Nilaparvata; species Nilaparvata lugens. The sequence goes on from NC_052512.1 coordinate 31,868,246, forward strand.
ACGTTTCAAGGTCCCCTGAGTCCAAATAAGTGGTTTTTGGGTATTGGTATGTGTGTGTCTGTGTGTGTGTGTGTGTGTGTGTGTGTGTGTGTGTGTGTGTGTGTGTGTGTGTGTGTGTGTGTGTGTGTGTGTGTATGTATGAGTGTATGTGCGTCTGTGTACACGATATCTCATCTCCCAATTAACGGAATGACTTGAAATTTGGAACTTAAGGTCCTTACACTATAAGGATCGACACGAACAATTTCGATCAAATGCAATATTCAAGAAGGCGGCTAAAATGGCGAAAATGTTGTCAAAAACAAGGTTTTTCGCGATTTTCTCGAAAACGGCTCCAACGATTTTGATTAAAGTTATACCTAGTCCAGGCGCTGGCTTACATTGAGCATACATGAGAGAGGCAGAGAATTTTACTTCGGATTATTGTTAGGGGGTCTTTGGTGTATATGAAACTCGATGTCGTCACGTCCCAGGGTGGTCGACAGATTGGGGGGGGGAGCGGGGTAAGTTGTAAAAAACGTGCGCTTATAAAATCGCCTGTCCTGCAGTTACTATTCATAGTGCAGCTTTGAATTTTTTCTCAATATTATGTACACATAACTGGCTTTCAATGTGGTCCTCTACATTTTTGCGATAAACCGCATAGTTTTTCCGTAAAAAAAAATAAAATATCTCGAAAAATGCATTTTTCATTATGGACTTTTTGTTATTTCTCAAATATTCAAGTCGTTGGCCGACTTAGAGGAAAAGGTTCACAATGATCATTGTAGGCCGTTTCTTCCTGAATCCAATGATATATATAGTTTGGGGGTTACGATCATAGATGCGGCGGTGGGAGGGGGATAAGTAGCACTGTTACGCTGCGGCGCGGTCTTCCCCCATGATTAATGTGCGTAATGGCCTGTCTATCGCATCGTTCCTACTAGTCTATACATTCAAATTATGTATTTCAGGAACGCTATCTTATGTATTTTCTGTCGCTGAACACGATTTTTTAACTCTCAAGCCTCAATAATTGATAATTCTCATCATAATATACAAATTATGATCAAAATTACAAACTTCATCTCATTCTGCAAGGAAACTAAGAAAAGACTGCTTGAAATAAACGAAAGTTGGGTTTTAAGAAATATATTAAGATAGAATAATGATAATATCTATTTATGTGTTTATGTTTTTTATTTTTATTTCAAATTAAATTATTGTGATGCGCTGCAAGCTAAATTATTAATTACACACTGACCACGCTTACTTGATATAGTGGTCAGTTAATTTCCAAAAAATGTTTGTTGAATTTATTAGTTCTTTATGGTGCAAATGGTATCCATCATTCATACATTATCATAATAATAATGTTTAGTATGGAAATGTTAATCTTTTGTGAATCTTCAATATGTCGTCAACTTTCGAGAAATTATATCCAATATAATAATATATATGTGTCAAATCAAAATGAAATGAAAATCCAAATATTAATTCAAATTATTTCTAACAGTATTATTATAATGGTATTTCACTAACTTTTGATTGATTCATTCATTATGGTATTCCCGTTCAGACTGTTTTGGAATGTTAACAAGTTATTCAGTATCAAAATTTGGGAATAGAATAGTTTTGGGCCATGCCTGTTATTCTTTCCCAAACATATTTATATGATTTGTAATTTTATCCACAAATGAATGAATGTATTCCTGCACGTAGCTAACGTATGGATTATTTCTTTATAGATTCTTGTCTCATTAATAAATCTCTCCCACAGATTTAGAAATCAAGTCTCGATGGTTTGGAGAGCATACCATTGGAGTGATTCTTTTACTCTGCTGCTTCCAGTATGTTCACTACCTTTGTTTGAATTTAGACCATGTACATGAAAAGCTATGTCCACCTGTATCACTCCATCTTCAATGAGAATTTTCATAACTCTTCTCATCACAAGGTTTTCATAATCTTGCAGCGTATTGAAAGTTTTGAAAAGTGAAGTAGGAGTTGAATTCAGGAGAGCCATGTAATCATTATGCGAATTTGTCAACGATATTTAGGGATTTAGTCAAATCCACAACTAGTTTCACCAATTTCATAGGCCAAGTGAGATTAAGCGTTTTTTTCAAATATCCATAAGATGTTGACAGAGATTGCGGTTATTGTAGAAATGCATGCTGCACTAAAACTTCAATGCTGAATTATCTTTAAACAGCTACCTAGTAAAAATACAGAGATCAAATCTTTTTGTTCTAGAATGAACTAAGACTAGGATTTTTTGTTTGGTTGCATCTTGGAGAATGACAGAACTCTGTTTCTTTTTATAGGTGAGAATACACTTTTACAATTTGCCACAACTATGTTCAGATAAAAATCGTTGGAGACCGAATAACTATTTCTTTCTACATTCAAAAGAGAACCACACACTTCTTCACTTGTTTCCAGACCATTGATAACATCATGCAGATTCTGTTGTCCATCAGAGTCTTGAAGAGAAATGTAATGTTCTCGTGAGAAGATAATGCTTCTGGAAATCATTCTCATCTCTCATTATTCTTGTTTTACTTCCTTCGATGACTTTCTTCACAATCTCCAGTGATATCCATAATGATATCAACAAACTTGAACAAAATATCTTTGATGGAAGATTTATTTATATAGTAGCAGCCATTTTAGGAAAACCTTTGAAGAATTAGCTATTCCAATCACTCACCTATAAGTTCTAGATGATCGAATGAGGGTTTGCTCCAAAGCATGATCGGTTGTCACTTCATGAAATTTTCAAGGTTTCCTTTTGAATGTCATTTTCAATACTGGAAGATATACAGTTATCATTTCCCAAAATAGCGGGAAAATGTTATTTTTTCATGATAATATTTTGATGATTGATTTTTCTACGTTTCAACGACGGGATTTGCTTTTGTCTGTATATGTATGTTGGCATGTTTGTAAATTAGCTTTTGATGATTACAGCTTGGCAATGCTCTCGGTTTTATTTATAACAGGTAATATTGTCATCGTCAATACACGCCAATCAGTCATTGGATGTTTTTCCGATGTCCGAAGGGCTAATTGAAGTGACATATTGACAATGAGATCTGTTTATAAATGCTGTACGAGGTCTACTGTTCACAGAACTACTAGCTACAAGTATTCAACTGCAGAAGTCGGAAATAGACATTTCATTTTACTCATGGAAGACACCCACCCTTATCTATCTACTTCACGTCTATGAAGATAACAATATCAAAGAAACAGAGTTGAAAGTACAAAGACATAGAGATGGAAATTTAGAAGTGAATGAATTGCTATAATTCAATTACTCAGGTATATTAAAACTGACTACTTTAGCATTTACCTGATTAATATTACCGCAATCATTATGTTTTAAATTCAAATTTGCGTTGCGTTGCTGTCACTCGGCTGCTCTCTGCACCTATTTTCTCGAATCATGCAATAACTTCAAAAAAATGACGTCAACAAACTTGGTGACTCAACACATCTGTCTCTTTTTCAACTGACAATGGCAAACTCTTTCGATCAGCTGTTTTCAACTGACGATGAAAAACTCTCTTGATCAACTGTTTTTAACTGACGACGGAAAACTCTCTCAGTCAGCTGCTACTCGGTTGACGAATATTATTACCGTACCTAATCATTTTTAAGTTCCCTCAGTGAGTTATCCTAAACATGAGTCCTAATCCAAATGATGATTCTCGTATCACAAACTCTATATTTCAAACTTAATCAAAATCGTTAGAGCCGTTTTCGATTCCCATCAGACATACAAACAAACTAACAAACAGAAATTGAATACGATGATAAATACGTCTATAGTAACATCCATATGGGAACGTCTGTTATAGTAGACTGCACAAAACTAATCCGATGTTAGTTGGAAGAGCTGAGTACCTCCTCACCCCTTACCATAAACTTTGCCAATTCTTCAGGTGTACTGTATTATGAAAATATCAATATCAATTTTTACTTATAATCAGCTGCCTAGGGGCCTAGGCCCCCCTCAAGGATCAGATAAATAATGAAAATGCGGGTCTATCTACACGAATCCTCAGAGTCTCATAATGATTTAATACTTTTCTTTATCAGCAGTAGTATAATTCCTTCTACAGTATCAACAATGTAGCAAAATTGCCTTGAAAGTAAGGGTAGAGAGTAATAAATAATATATTTTTCTCTATGGTATAATTTGAATACAGAATGGGTACACTTATTGATCAGAGCACAATAAGTGAGTTATTGAATAAATTTCAATGTGAGAATTAACAAGTTGCAAGATGTCACAGTGAAAGCAAAAGAAAGGGCACAATCAGACAATCAAAAATGTATCTAAAGGGTTGTTGAGAATTAAGGAAACAGCTTGATGTATCTTCAGCTTTCTAACTGGAAGTTATTTTCCAATTAGAATATGATCCACAATGAAATTGTTGAAATTGTCATTGTAAAAGAAAAATTTATCTTTTTCCATGATTTTTAAGAAACCTGTTTCAGTGTATTCCTACTCTAGGGCCTCTCTGTAGACCCATATTTCTAATAAATATTCCATGATTGAATTCAATAACTAATAATGTATATGTTTGTATTGATACTTCAACCACATTTGTATAAAATTGGAAAAAATGAAGCATATAATAACATCTTCTAATGTAACATTTATGGGGAAAAACCCAGGTCCTTCTATCCTTTGGGGTATATTCCTCCCCCCCCCCAATACCCCTTGGTTTTTACCCCCCCCCTTTAGCAGTTTGGTGAAATGGCACCACTGAAGTTGAATGAAATCAACTTGGTAATTGTATGGCAAGATTACGATACATATGAGCTCTACTTAGAAATGGATTGTGAAACAAGATAATTGTACTGGAATGTAATAAACTGTGATATTTTCATGATTATATAAAAGCAATTTAGCCATTCATTTCAATCATTGAGAGAAAAACCAATAAGATGCTCATATTATCTTCTCAAATCTTAATACATTAACAATACACTACCGGTAATTCACGTGCAAATAATACTGATGTGGTCGATTTCAATGAACATTAAATGAAATGTTTGTTTTCTTCTAAATGTCTATACTTGAGCATTCTGTTAATTTCGAACAGAGATCACTTTTACGGAGTTTTCTCAGATGATGCAGCAATCACTGAGGAATATCCAACACATAACTCAATAATCCAGGAGAGAGTCATCTAAAATTAAAACTATTAGTGCAATATTGCTAAATTATTAGTGTTTTTCAATAAATTATTAATCCTATAAATGTCTCTTAATTAAATGATAAGTTATGGAGTTCCAAATATTATAATATTTTTCGCATTCCCATTTTTCTTTTTTTTTATATTTGAATCGCTTCATTTGGGTCACTCGTTGTTTAGTCGAATATAGTATTTAATAGTATTATTCAGGTATATCTATCACATAAATCTCTCTCAGCAGCTACTATATAAACGCTTAAAATAGGTTGCTAGGGAACGATAATGATAAGAATATGTGATGAATAATCTATCGTGTTCTAGGCGAGCAATATTTCTGTATCACAGATATCCAAAAACTTCAACACAAAAATGTGAATATCTTTGAAACGGTTTGATATATTTATGAGCGATTTCCACCATTCATTGTCTCTTGAAATTCTTTATTATTCGAATCTTGTATTAAAACCTTCCCATAGAAAATTTTTGATTCAATGTGGCGGAACGAAGATGGCAGACCAAAATTATTTTGAAGCTACCTATAGAATTTTTTTCAATTTGAATAAAATCCCAGTGGAGCCCACTGTTATATTATCTTTGGAAAAGGAACATTAAGCTGTTTTCCTATTAATATTACGCTGTAGGCCTACGTGAATCCATAGGACTTCATAGATTTCTCCGTATGGTTAAATGATTCAGAATCAGAATTCAAATTTTGTTAAATCAATAATACCAACGACATAGCAACTGCCATCACAATTTGTATCATTAATATTACGCGTATGCTACTGAAGGATAATAGTCAGGCAGACACACAGGAGCAAGTTATTTTGTCTCATGCAGTACTTTCAATGTTACTTTTATATCCTGAAAAAGGACGAAGAAGTGAGTAAAATATTTTGTTGTTCAACGAACTTGACCTGTAAAAAGGTTCGAAGAGTGCGTGTTCAAAATTTGAAGCTGATCGATCAACTCTTTCTAAAGTTATTGTAGTGCATTCAAACAAACAAGCAAACCCACAGACTGGCAACAACTTTGAACTTGAGTAAAAAGTAAGAACTTGCTAACGCTCGTTCAACAAATATTATTGAGAGAACAACGGGCGGTATTATCAAGTTGGGAGCACATAACTTGAAGGAGTAAAATTATTTCAGTGTAGGGGATTGTGTATTTCACAAGAGAGTGTGGTTCTGAGGGATATAGGCCTATAGTGAGAAAGTGAAGAAGTGAGGATTTAATTGAATTGCAGTTTTAGTTTTTTTTTGCACGGCCGGCCCTCTCTCACATTCAACCATTAACCCTCCAGTACGATGCTACATCAACTATATTATACAATCCTACTCGGTGGAATGGGGGAATTCACAATATTACAAGCAAGAGTTGATAGTAATGAATGTTATTGACACAAAGAAATTTACAAATCTAGGCATGGGAAAGTCAAATTCAAGATAGGTTGTAGAAAATTATGTCTGAAGCATTGTATGAAATAATAACAAAACCCTGAGGGGTTTTGAAGAAAGGAGAGCATTAGCACACAACCGGGTAAGAGAGAGAGTTAGAGAGAGAGAGAGAGAGAGAGAGTGAATGAGAGAGGAAGCAATAGAACTAAATAAGGTTGAGATAAGAGACAATGTCACGCAAGAGTATTGTCCACACTTCTACAGTCACACTAAGTTCTAAAAAGAATATTTCAAAGGAAGTACAGTCTTCTCCAAAATTGAAACCAGTTTACTTCCAAGCTATTCTGTCAGCTTAACTCACATAAGCGTCAAAAGCTGATAGCGACAACCAGAGACTGTTTTCCAGGTAGAGAAATTAGTCACGGACTCGCCCCGCCAAAACAAGACACTTCTTTTTCAGCACAAGAACGGCAAAAGTTGCCACCGCCAAAACAAGACTGATTTTCAGTGCTAGGATGGATGTGTCTGACTTTGACGGTGGTGTATCCTGACATCGCCCCGTGTGTGTGTGTGTGTGTGTGTGTGTGTGTGTGTGTGGTGTGTGTGTGTGTGTGTGTGTGGTGTGTGGTGTGTGTGTGTGTGTGTGTGTGTGGTGTGTGTGTGTGTGTGTGTTGTGTGTGTGTGTGTATATGTGTGTGTGTGTGTGTGTGTGTTGTGTGTGTGTGTGTGTGTGTGTTGTGTGTGGTGTGTGTTGTGTGTGGTGTGTGTGTGTGTGGTGGTGTGTGTGTGTGTGTGTTGTGTGTGTGTGTGTGTGTGTGTTGTGTGTGTGTGTGTGTGTGTGTGTGTGTGTGTGTGTGTGTGTGTGTGTGTGTGTGGTGTGTGTGTGTGTGTGTGTGTGTGTGTGTGTGTGTGTGTGTGTGTGTGTGTGTGTGTCATAATGATATCAACAAACTTGAACAAAATATCTTTGATGGAAGATTTATTTATATAGTAGCAGCCATTTTAGGAAAACCTTTGAAGAATTAGCTATTCCAATCACTCACCTATAAGTTCTAGATGATCGAATGAGGGTTTGCTCCAAAGCATGATCGGTTGTCACTTCATGAAATTTTCAAGGTTTCCTTTTGACAGAGAGTCAATGTATTGACTGTATAGAGTTAATGTTTCCTCATTGGAAATGATTTTCTACTTCTGTGGGTATTTTTTCATATTCTCTAGATATAAGTGTGTTTGAATTAAAGTGTTTGAATATAAGTGTTTGTGTGATTGAATTAAAAAAGTATGGGATCTTTTCTCGTACAGTTTCTATGTGCAATACCAGAGTTCTTCCTTATGAGCACGAATACAATTTAAGATAATTTAAACTATTTTACTATAATCATAGTAACTATAATCATAGACTCAACCAGAGTCCTTCCTTATGCGCACGAATACAATTTAAGATAATTTAAACTATGTTACTATAATCAGTCATAAATTTCAAGTAATCATTGAATACTTGAAAAAAAAACTCCACAAATAGTTCCTGACTTCTTTCAAATATACTTTGACAATCTCTCATATTTGAACTTTTCATGAGTCCTTCTTGTAGTTGTTTCATTGAATTGATTGCTTGCTCTCACACCTTAATTATACTGATCTCCCCTCAATAGATTTCCAACAGTATTCTCTAAAAATATTTCAGATTCAACAAAGATATCTCCTATTCCACTACCATTCAAGTAGCACCATAAGACAATTAGTGAAACTCAGCCAGATGAAAAGTATCTATTCGTAGATATAAGTTACAGAAATCAGTTGATAAAGCTGCGTTTACACCAAAGTTATTAACAAAATCGTTATTAACTTAATCTTTATAGATTCTATTAAGGTGCGTACAGACTTCCGCTCTGCTCCGCAACCGAACGTCACTCCAGCAGAGCGATTGATGATCGACCGGGGAGCAACAGTGATTCGACCGGGGAACGCGAGAAGATCTAACATCTTCCGTAACGTTCATGATGGGTGCGTGGGTGGAGCGACTGTGGTTCGATGGAGGAACGAGGGCGGAGCGTGCTCGGTGCGGGTTGGAAGCGCGTATATGTGTACGCAGCTTTAGATTGAACGAAACTTGACAAACACATATGATAACATGATGACAGGTGTATGATAAGTTATGTTCAATATAATAGAATCTATAGAGATTGAGTTATTAACATCTCGTTAATAACTTTGGTGTAAACGCAGCTTTAGAGTTGTATTTCTTTTGTAATAAAATATTTAGTCATATCACATGGGAGTAATTGGCATTATTTGTGCATAAACTGTAATTCATATAAAGAAAATATTTTACTCCTGTTACACGGTGCTGTAAATGGGGTAGCCTATATTATTTGTTTAACTTACTCCATTACTTGACTTTCGCAATTCCAAATTGACAACTGAACTAAATCGAATAATTATTCTATATTTATGAAATATTAGTTTTATATCGACTGAGAAACACATATAGGATTCCTAACAAGATGGATTATCATTACAATGTAATCATAAACAATGATAATGAGATGACGTTTGTAATTTTGATCATAATTTGTATATTATGATGAGAATTATCAATTATTAAGGCTTGAGAGTTGAAAAATCGTGTTCAGCGACAGAAAATACAAAAGATAGCGTACCTGAAATACATAATTTGAATGTATAGACTAGTAGGAACGATGCGATAGACAGGCCATTACGCACATTAATCATGGGGGAGACCCATAAGCTCGAAGTTAGAGAAAATAAGATAATTCAATTGCAAACTGTTGGCAACTGTTGATTCTTTTAAATCATTCACTATGAAGAGATAGCAGACTTCGTGTGTCTGCAGCGCTATTGTCCTGTCACCAGCTGGCTCAGATCTTAGAAAAGTAGACTTGAGATGCGCGGGAACACTAGCGTCAATTGATCAATTTTCATAACGGGAAGGAAGTTGTGTGAGTGCGCCACACCAGATTTTTTAATTAATTCTGTATCAAAATCAGATGTATATTTCTTATTTTATTTTTGCATTTTGTATTAGTTTTCTTTCATTTTTTACTTGAAATCTTTGAAGTGTAATATTTATTTTGTCTAAGTTTATTTATCTTTTGTAACTAATTTTTTTCCTGTAACTGGCCAACCGCCGAAAAACCTTTGGGTTTGGCAGGACCCTCAACTGTTTGTATTGTGAATAAAAATTTTGATTTAAAAAAAAAAAAACTAAAACTTCAATCAGCCGCCATTTTGAATCCTTCAACCTATTGAAGGGTCCCCATACATATGACTCACTCTGTATATAATTTCCAATACTAATTTAAACAGGAAACAATTTCAAAAGTTGAACATGAAAATCCAGTAAATAGCTGTGTTGATGCTTTTTTTATCGAACTATTGTTGCATATTTCTATCAATTTTGAAAGTTTCTGCATTCATTAATCAATATCGGAGGACTGAGCTTCGTTCTGGAGTACAAAAGAATAGAAAATTTATTACGAAAGAAGAGATTAAAATATATTAAGTTTATACAGCAATCTAATCCCAGTCGATTGAGATTGAGACTCCCAGTGCAATGCAAAAAATCTGGTGTGGTGCACTCACACAACTTTCCTTGCCGTTATGAAAATTGATCAATTGACGCTAGTTTTCCCGCGCATCTCAAGTCTACTTTTCTAAGATCTGAGCCAGCTGGTGACAGGACAATATTTTAAATTTTAGGTGAAAATGCTACTGAACATTAATTGAAGAGATTTTTATGCTCAATCTTTTCCACTTGATATTTTTTGTTTAAATTTTATCTGAAGCCTGATAATTGGGAATCTAAAATCAAACTTTTCTTAGATGGTGCAGTGCTCCAGAAATTTTTACAGATATGAGACTTGTGGCAGTTGATAGAGCTTATCAATGACTATTTCAGGTATGAATTTGATCAAAATCGATGGAGCCGTTTTCGAGAAAATCCCTGTTTTTGACAACATTTTCGCCATTTTAGCCGCCTTCTTGAATATTGCATTTGATCGAAATTGTTCGTGTCGATCCTTATAGTGTAAGGACCTTAAGTTCCAAATTTCAAGTCATTCCGTTAATTGGGAGATGAGATATCGTGTACACAGACGCACATACACTCATACACACACACACACACACACACACATACAGATCAATACCCAAAAACCACTTTTTTGGACTCAGGGGACCTTGAAACGTATAGAAATTTAGAAATTGGGGTAGCCTACCTTAATTTTCTTCGGTAAGCAATACTTTCGTTACCTATGGTAATAGGGCAAGGAAAGTAAAATCTCTCTCAAAAAGGCCCGGTTGCACAAAAGCCGGTTAAAGTTTAATCCTGATTAATTTCACGTGAACCAAATCAGAGAAGTGCATTTTTAAAGACTTTAAAATATTCTCTGATTGGTTCTCCTGGAATTAATCAGGATTACCGACGACGAAATTATCAGCTGTTTTTCTAAGGATGAACAATCATTATCCTTTCAATGTCCTTCAGCGAGTTTTTCCAGGGATGAAACCTAGTGCAATCGAATTTTTATATTATAAACCTACTATGTTCCAAATTTCGTGAAAATTGTTAGAACGAAATCTACTAAAGTGCGAGAGGAATTACTTTTAACACGGCTCTTTCTCGAAGACGGAGAGGTCCGATGCTCTATCCTCCACTAATAACTCCCACTACCTAGCAGCATTCTCTTTCTTTTGTGTCAGTGTGAGAGAGCTTTGCAACGCGTCGCACCAACACTCCCCTCCAGCTATTACTGGCAATGTTCCAAGTCGTTTACTGGTCAGCAGGTTGTATATTGGTTTGTGTATGTTACGGAGATGTGTTCATCACAAGAACATGAAGCAAAATGACACGGCGCATCCAATTGTGCGCAGGATGTCTGTCTGTGTCTACGCTACAAACTATGGAGGGAGAAATGGGTTTCTCCTCTTCATGTTAAAAGTAATATATCACAGACTTTAGCTTCTACCCACACACATGCTGAAAGCTCATGTGAACTCGCTCAAAAATAACTCTACAAATAAATATGTATTTTGTTCATCACTCACCACTCAGTACACTATCAGCCTCTCTTTTCATCTCGGCTTCGCGTCTCGCTCTCTCTACAGATTCCTCCATCTCTCTCATCCACACATCGATTCTCTCATTCTCTCGTTCGCTGCCCACTCTCCTCTCCTCCTTCACCATTCTTCTTTCCACTCGTTTCTTCCTTTCCCGGTTCCGTTTTCGAATACGTTTATCAAGTTGTCTCTTCACGATTTCCCTTTTGTTATTGAGTTCGCCCAGAAGATCTGTCAAGTCACGCTGAAACAAGCAACAATTTACTGAATAAAAATACCAGATATTGTCCAAACACAGATTTATTGAAAATCGAGATACCGGTTTCGGTTGTTACACCATTGATTTACTACTACTGTCAACAGTAGAACATAAACAACACACAAAGAGAAATGCAAAACTGTCGACTTGAATTCAAGACCTTACTTCGCTCGGTCAATAATATCATAGAGAAACAATAGCATAGGTAAATATCCCATGGTATAGAGCTTTTATGTCGCAACTTTTACTGTTATCTCAAGCCAATAGTCCATGTATTTCTTTCCCTTGAAGCTTTGACGCTGGTAGTCTCTCATATTGTGCCGTACATACACTCTTACCCGGTCAAAACAGCAAAAATTGACAATAATCGACAGTAATCGGCTTGAGATAACAGTAAAAGTTGCGACATAAACGCCCTATACTATGGGATATCTACTTAAGCTATTGTTTCTCTATGATAATATCAAATCATTGTAGCCCAATAATGAAAATAATAACTATTTCAGTGAACAGTAGACCTCGCGCAGTTATAAACCACAGCCTCTTCTTATACTGTCCATCAGAGTGAGTTATATGTCCTGTCCTGATGTGTCGGCGAGATATCGGTGTGAAAACGACTAATGGCTGTTGGGGTTGGTGTATCAAAAATGCTAACATGAAAAGCTAATCTCCTTCAAGACATACTGGCAACACGTCAGCCCAAGTTGAAAGCAGAGAAGATACTATGTTACTTTCAGTTATTAATTGCATGCAACTAATAGCCCATACGACAGCTGATTTTTTACTGAGCTACATTGAGATATCTATTGCATGCAATCAATAGTCCACACGACAACTGATTTTTTACTAAGTTACATTGAGATATCAATTGCATGCGTCATTGCATGCAATTAATAATCCAGACTGTTGCCAAATTGTCTGTTTGACATGTTATGAACAACCAAAATATTCCACCCCAATGATGTAAACTTATTATTGGACAATAGAAGAAAAGCATTCCCTCTAAGGAGTTCTGTCCTCCTCATAATATAGACTTCAGTACTTCACATGGGCCCGGTTGCACAAAAGCCGATTGAATTTTAAACGTGATTAATTTCACCATAACTAATCAAAGAAGGCCTTTTTGATAAGACGGCTTCTCTGATTGGTTCTCGAAGAATTAATCACGATTAAACTTTAACCGGCTTTTGTGCAAGCCTGTTATCAAAAAGTACTTCTCTGATTGGTTCTCGTGGAATTAATCACGATTAAAATTTAACCGGCGTTTCTGCAACCGGGACCGGCACATAAAGTTAGAAATTGCTTGATTCCTTTCTCCAATTTTCCCCGTAAAAAATCCAACTTTCTGATATCACCTACTGCACAGAAAGTTCAACTGTAGTGAGGTCCACGTCATAATGGTAGTGGAGAAAGATAGGAGAACAACGTTGCCGATCCTTTGTCTTGTCAATGCCTTCTATAGACGGTAGCTGATACAGGTTTATTAATGTGATATTAATTGTTCATTCTCGTTCAAAATAATCAATCATATTTTATTAAGCAAGAAATTACAATTTTCAATAATTTCATAATGAATTTACATAATTGAGATGTAATATTTTGTCAATTCTACATTGTTGAAAGACGATCTGGCAACAGAGCAAAGCGAAAAAGAGATAGCGCTATCCGCTTTGTTGAATGATAGACAAGGTTAGCAATACCATTGCTAAAAGAACACTGACATTATAACGTGTACCTCACTATAATTTGTTCATCATCTTATTCAAATTTGGTTACCTTTTTATCTTCAATTTCCTCAACACGTTCCTTCCACTCCTCTTCATTCAATGTTTTCATCATAACTGCAAGCGACTTCGACATGCTTTCCAACTCACTGGTTAGTTTCTTAATTTTCATCACCTTGTATTTAATTTCAGAAATCTGAAAACATAAAAAATCAGTTTTAGCAAATCCATTCAAATCAAGTTGAATTGAAAATTTGTATAACCTTGATATCAAGTATAATATTGATAGCAAGAGCATACATTTCTTCATTAATGTATACAAGCAGGTAACCCGTGCTCCGCAAGGGTCTATTATAAAACTTGACGTAATCAAATCTTGAAGAATTGAAAATAATAGGCCTATAACAATCCTCGGTTAATTGACCGAAAGTAGTGAGTATTTCACTTTTTGTGTAGTTGAGAAGTTGATATTGTGGTAATTATTCATATTGAATGAAAAAGACTAAGATATTGTCAAAAAACCACTGATTTATTGAAATTAGAAAGACCGGTTTCGGTTATTACACCATTGTCAATCTCTGATAAACTATCAGAGATTTATCAGAGATTGACAATGGTGTAATAACCGAAACCGGTCTTTCTAATTTCAATAAATCAGTGGTTTTTTGACAATATCTTAGTCTTTTTCATTCAATAGTGAGTATTTATTTATTCACATTGTGTACAAATAGGTACTTAACATGAGGAAAGGCACAACAGGTTCATGCCCAAAACTGTCCCATTTCCAATTTATATTATACTGTCCAAATCAAAATGTTGGATATGTCACTTTCACTTTTCAAAGTACAATTTACACTCTTCAATACTCAGATAAACGAGCAAATTTTGAATGAAATAGATACTATTAGAGTCTGAAATTGAAAAATCTAGAACAGTAACTCAATAATTATTTAAAAAGTCTAAATTTTGAATGAAACTAGAAATTTTTTATTTAAAAACTTCACACTTTTTTGTGAGGTCTTTGTTTTAACTCGGATTTTCCTCATGTCTGTCTGTATGTATGTAACTCAATTACGGCCAAACGCGTTGATTGAATTCTATGAGATTTGGCAGAAATATCCCTTTTTCAACTGCGCGTCGATGTATACACAAGGTTTTTTTGAAATTTTGCATTTAAAGGATAATATGAAAAGAAAAGGAATTCCTCCATACTCCGAAATCACTAAATATATCATCTACTCAGAAGATAGGATTAATCAGACTATAGAATTATTCATAATCAATCAGCTGACAAGTGATTACACAGATGTCTGGATATGAGCCCCACTTTCACATTAATCAAGTAGTAAGAATGCCTACAATAGAGGTATGTGTTAACTCAGCTTCACACTTTGCACTCAAGTTTACTTGTAGAATATCGGGGCACCGAGCTTCGCTCGTTATTTATTTATTGATAAACAGAACACAATTCTTCAAAATGATTGAGGAAGGATGAACAAGCACAGCCTAAAACTGTTTCTTCCCCGAATTTTGATTTATACACTATAAATGGTCCAAAAAGTAGGTTATGCTTGAATACACTTGAATTCAGGTCCAATTTTCAGTCAAAATTTTTAAAAACAGAAAAGTTCGAAATGTTCCAAATGTTGTGAAAATCGTTAAAGCAGTTTTCGAGATCCGTTGAACATAAATAACCAGATATAAAAATATAAACAGACATACAGAAATTGCTCGCTTGATATAGGCCTAATAGGATAGTTTCAATCAAAGAACTTGAAGAGATATGCATCTTTAAGGTCTTTTGATTCAATATTTTGTTTTGCAGTCATGGTATTACTAGTAGTTCTGTGAACAGTAGACCTCGCGCTGAATAAGTTACATTGACCTGTTGTTATGTTTTCTCAAAAATTAATAGATAATTTATCAATTTAAAATGTCTAGGAAAAATCCTAAATGAACATAGAGCTTTCTGTCCTATCGTACCGTGACGTGTCGTCCCGGAATGTGAGTGTGAGCGCTGTTATCAGGTCTGGCTGCAAAAATACTGTCTACAACGTTGATGGAAAGATACATTTTCAAGATGTTCGATGTTTTTGAACGGGTAGTATTATAGTCAACTGTCTACTAACGTTGATGGAAAGATAAATTTTCAAGATGTTCGATGTTTTTGAACGGGTAGTTGACCGAGCGAAGTGAGGTCTAAGATTCAAGTCAACGGTTTGGCATCTCTCTTAATGTTTAAATGTGAATATGTTGCGCATTCACGGCGAAACGCGGTAACAGATTTTCATGAAATTTGACAGGTATGTTCCTTTTTTAATTGCGCGTCGACGTATATACAAGGTTTTTGGAAATTTTGCATTTCAAGGATAATATAAAAGGAAAAAGGAGCCTCCTTCATACGCCAATATTAGAGTAAAAATCAGACTATAGAATTATTCATCATAAATTAGCTGACAAGTGATTACACAGATGTGTGGAGAAGCCAGTCTATTGCTGTATTTCCATAAGGTCTATAGTTTCAATCAGGTACTTGTGGATGAGAATACTGCGTGAGGTCTACTGTTCATAGAAAACTACTAGTTAAGAATCTATATGCAAAATTTCAGCCTACTCTTCGTTCTTGGTTATAATTGTGAATTATATCCTATTTATCAATAAAATTTATTTTCAAATAAATTCTCATAATTGAGATTGAATATTTTGTTTATTAATTTCTACACTGTCAAAAAACGATCTGGCAACGTTGTGGAGCTGAAAAGTATGGCGTCAACAGCTTTGTCAAATGATAGGCAACGATACAAACATCAATGTTAATCGAATACTGTCTTAAGTATTCTTTAGTAACAAACCGTATTGAATTAACTATTCAAACCATCATACTTTTCAGTAGCTTAAAATAAAGTAGAGACGTATAATGACGTTATCAAAAATTATTTTATAGTGAATTCCACGTTATAATGGCAGTGTTTGTTTAGCAATGATATTGCTATCCTTGTCTATCATTCAACAAAGCGGATAGCGCTATCTCTTTCTCGCTTTGCTCAGTTGCCAGATCGTCTTTCAAAAATTTAGAATTAATACGGTCATTAATTAACATAATATTTAATTATAATTATGAAAATTCATTAGCAAATCATTGGAAAATACAATTTCTTGCTGAATAAAATAGCCTAAAATTGATTATTTTAAACGAGAATGAACAGTTAATATTACATCAATAAACCTGTATCAGCTACCGTCTATAGAAGGCATTCACAAGACAGAGGATCGGAAACGTTGTTCTATTTTTCTCCATTGCCATTATGACGTGGACCTTGCTATAGAACAAAAAACTTGAAAATATTGAAACTGGTTAATAGTTATTGCACTGTAGTTGAACTAGATAGAATGGTGAATTGGGGGAAAAAATTATTGAATCGGCCTGAGGAGAAAGGGAACATGTCAAAATTTTTTATGGTTGAAATGAGTTGTCTACTGTGGGATACATCGATTGGAGCTGAAAGGGAACATGTCAGCATTCTCTTTATACGAAAAACAGATATAGTATTTTTGCTGTACTGGAGTGAAAGAGAACTAGTCATGACACACATGTTCCCTTTCAACGCCGAACATTCGAAAATTAGCTGTTTGTCAGTTGTAATTTTTAAGCTATTGTTAGGTTACCCATTATTCACGCGTTGCTTTGAGGTTAGATTGCTTTCGGTTGAGGTGTTTATTGTAAAAGTTGAAGAGTGATAATTTATAATATCATCATGAGTAATATTGTCAAAAAACTCAATTTTAAGAGGTGAGTCTTATATAAGTTCTTATACTGGATTAAAATTGTTGTCTTGAAAGAGTTTGCACCCTAATGACAAAAAACAATCTTGAAACTATCAATACTTTTATCTGTATTCAGTTTTTTCTCTCCCCTGAAAAATTCTGATTTTTGACATGTTCCCTTTCTCTTCAGACCGATTCAATTGGTACTAACCTTGATATTGTCAGAAGCAACAGGCTTCTCAGCAGACATCTTATTCTCTTTTCCGATATTTCTCAACCAGTTCTTTATCCATGTTCTGTCCTTTTCTTTCTCTTCATCCTCGGTAGGTTGAACGATAGGAGGGCGAGAGAAAGAGGAAGAAGGAGAAGGGTGAAAAGTGGGGGGAGGAAGAGATGAAAGGAAACCATGCTGACCCATCATGGGCTGCGAATCTTGGCTTGGGAAATATGGAAAATTAGCATGTAATTGTGCTAGCCCATCGTTAAATGGTAATTGATTGGGAGTTGGATAATTAGCTAAGCCTCCGTTAAATGGTGCCATTCCATATGGTGGCATATTCATCGGAGGAAGGGGAGGGGGTGGAATGTTAAAGTATCCCTCATTGGATGTATTTTCACGGTAGTTACTCATCTTCATTGGGATCAAATACAAAAATATAAAATACGAAAATTCCGAAAGATGTGGACGGCAATATCTTATGCAATCATGTAGGCCTAATTGTCCTT
Organism: Nilaparvata lugens; assembly: GCF_014356525.2. Lineage (NCBI taxonomy): Eukaryota > Metazoa > Arthropoda > Insecta > Hemiptera > Delphacidae > Nilaparvata > Nilaparvata lugens. The sequence continues at coordinate 31,886,388 of NC_052512.1, forward strand.
GGACAAATAAAATATTCTATTATAACTGTTTGCACTTATATCACTCTTGACACAATAATGTCTACCAAAATGGAGCTGTGTAGCATGTATCTTCTTGAAGACCTGAGATATTCAAATATGATCTGAATACGAAGACCTACCTAATCTCCAAATCTCTTAACTTCAAATCTCCGTGAAGACCTAAGATATTCAAATACGACCTAAATAAGACCTAATATTCTCTCACAAGAATACAGAATAATAAGGTGTTCCAGAAAAACGTCGAACTATATCGAAGGGAACTAAAAGCTTTGACGTTATTATTAGATAAGTGTTAATTATGAACAAATATTATACAATAAAATGAGTTAGAACCGTTTAATAAAGAATAAGGACAAACAAGTGAATTAGCTGAGATTTGTAGGAATAATTATTACTAGTTTTTTTTTCTATAGTTACTAGTTTTTATTTTTTTCTATAGTGATTTCAAGTGACGATATCCAGTTGGTGATTTCTAAGTAAGATTTTTGTTTTGAATCTCACTTGTTGTTTCAAGTGACAATGTTTTCTAGAGATATCTAGCCATAATTTTTGTTTTGTGATTTGGAGTAACAATAGTGTTGGGTTGGCAATTCTGAAAGGAAATAATTTATCTTTCGAGACACTAGTTTATCCTCTCGATGCTGCTAAACGTTTCACAAAGTATAATACACTAAATAACTGTTCTAAGTTGGAATTTGGATATCAAGCCGTAATTTTTGTTCAGTGATTTGGAGTGACAATAGACCTGAGTTAGCTATTCTAGAAGAATATCTTGGAAATAATTTCTCTTTCGAGACACTAGTTTATCCTCTCGATGCTGATAAATGTTATCACAAAGTATAAGACACTAAATAACTGTTTCACGATGGAATTTGGATATAACGAGTGTTAGAATTATATCTAAGACACTAAATAATTTTTCACGTTGGAATTTGGATATAAAGTGTGTGATAGAGATTTTTCTAAGACACTAAATAATTGTTTCACGTTGGAATTTGGATATAAAGGGTAGAAGTGTTTCTTGTCGGGTGATCTGCGTCTAGGCTGGTATGTGTGGTTTAGCACCCTCAAGCACCTCCACGGCTGCTAAGTATTCCGGATCCTCGGCTAGATCTTTCTCACTTTCAACAATATTGCTCAGCTCTTCGAAGGCTTTCTGTAGTCGTCGTTGGCTGCTTGGTACCATCATAAGGGTTTCCTGCAGAACTTCCTCTTGTTTCCTTATGTTGAACTCGTCTTCACCTGATGAATGCAGAGAACAATATTTCAATTAGAAGAAGATTTACATAACAACATGGTAATATGCTTTGACAATATCAATATAACATATTCATCTATTTATTTACTAGCAGGTAACCCGTGCTCTGCAAATATTTTGTCTCGATAATGTAAGTACTGGTAATCTGAATTTGAATTATGATTCTTTCATGCCTGTTAAGTTACTAGGAATGTAGTCTATTCAGATAGTAAACTCACCTGGGAGTATCACCTAATGAATTTATGTAAAAAGCTTTCTAGCGTAGCATTTCTCTTAAGAAGACTGAAATATTGTGTAAACTTAGATGTAATTAAAATGATATACTTTGGTCTCTTCCATTCACACTTGATTTATGGAGTAAAACTGTGGGGCAACTCATCTTCTTCAAAAAAGCGTTTATATGGCAAAAGAAAGCACTTAGAGTTATATTTGGTATGAAATACAATGAATCTTGTAGGGGAATTTCGTTGAACATGAAATTATGACCTTGCCTTGTTTGTATATCTATTATAATTTAATCTCTGTTAAGAAAAATCTGTCCAATTTAAATAAAAATATCTCTGTACATTCACATTACACTAGACATAAGGATGATATAACTAGACCTACAGTTAGATTGACTAAAACTCTAAAGAGAGAAGTATCTTCAAATACGCATGTTTAATCTTCTACCAGATAATGTTAAGCAGTTACCATTGAAAACGTTTTCTATTGCTGTTAATAAATGGCTCAAGTCTGGAACTTTCTATTCTGTTAATGAGTACCTGGAATATTTTAATGTGTAGCCCTATGTGTAAATTTGATCGTTTGATATAGCCTAGTCTACCTTGTGATATTTTACATATTATTGACGAAGCCTATTGCTTACATTTTGTAATGTTGTTTTATGGTCAATAAAATTCTTGATTCTTGAGGGTCTATTTTGGAACTTGACGAACTAAAAACTTAGTTCTAAGTTAGACGTAATGAAATGAGGAAGAGATGAAAATAGGCCATCCTCGGCTGATTAATAATATATATGAAAATTTCAAGTTAATCAGACAAGTTAATGTGATGATGAGTCAAACATAATTTTTCTATCCCGTTGGTGTAGGAGCCAGTTCTTTCCTTTATTATAGTATATAGTGAGGTCCACGTTATAATGGCAGTGAATAGAATATAATATAATAGAATATTCATTTTATTCAACAATAATACAGAAAATTTCCATACAGTTGAATAACGTCAGGAAGATTTACAGTCAAAAACTTTATAAAAGATAATTCACACGGCAAGTTATTATGTAAATCATACATTAAAATTACATTGGCATACATAAGTAACATTGAAACACACTACATTCCATTTAAAAATTCGTCAATACTGTAGTAACTCTTATCAACTAAGAACCTATATAAGTCTGTTTTAAAGGAATGCGTCCTAGGATTTAAATGAGTTGGCAGCCTATTCAACAATTTCACACCAATATAACTGGGCTTTTTCTTATAAAGAGAAAGTCTATGATACTGAACACTGATATTATTTCTATGCCTGGTATTATGATGATGTACATCTGAATTTGTTGTAAAGCTGTTTATATTTTTTTACCACTAACATAATCACTTTATAAATGAAAATACAAGGAACTGTGAGAACTGAAAGATATCCGAATGCATCTCGGCAAGTGTGGTTAAAGCCTAAACCTGCTAAGTATCTTATTGCCCTTTTCTGCAAAATAAATATTTTATTTATGTTCTGCAAAGTTGTAGCTCCCCAAAGTTCAATGCCATAAGAAATGTGTGAATAAATCAATGCAAAATATAGGACTCTTCTTGTGTCTAGGGGTACATAGCGTATGATGTTTCGCAGGACAAATAAATTAGTACTTAGGCCTATATGGCTGGCAAGTTTTTCAATATGAGCATCCCAAGAAAGGCTTCTGTCAATTACCAGACCTAGAAGATTTGCTTCTTTGACATGTTCTACCTTTGAGTCTCCAATATTAATGACCGGTTCAAAGAAATAATTTCTAAAACCAAATTGCATATATTTCCTCTTATTTGGATTGACTGACAAAAACGACTTGTTATAATACTGAACAATGAGGTTTGTAAGAGTGTTGGCATTTATTTCAAGTTCATTGAGGCTCTTATCAGGGTTGTATCGTCGGCATACAGAGTAACATTAACACCTACTGGGGACAGATGATTGCAGATCATTGGTGTACAACACAAAAAGCAAAGGTCCCAGAATAGATCCTTATGGTACACCTCTTGTGACCCTGAGAGACATTGAATCAGCTACCTGGGTATCAGAATTTGTTGTAACATATTGATAGCGGTTGGACAAGTAAGACTTGATCAAATTACCCCCAACACCTCTTATTCCGACGTTTGAAATCCTACTGATAAGGGATTTGATGGGGGAAGTGGAGAAAGATGGGAGAACAACGTTGCCGATCCTCTGTCTTGTCCTTACTAAGATACCTTACTACAGCTTGCAAGAGTATTTTTAAGAGATGACTTGCCCACATCGACGAATTGAGACGGGATTAGAATGACTAATTAATGACGACCACGGCGCTGATGTGCTTCTAGTGGGAGAACTTCAAGTATTCAAGTAAGTGAGTATTCAAGCAATGTCTTCTATAGACGGTGGCTGATACAGGTTTATTGATGTAATATAACCTGTTCATTATCGTTTAAAATAATCAATTATATTTTATTAAGCAAGATTTTATATTTTTTAATAATTTGATAATGAATTTTTATGATTAAGATATAATATTTTGTTAATTAATTATTAATTGTACATTGTTAAAAGACGATCTGGCAACAGAGCAAAGCGAAAAGAGATAGCGCTATCCGCTTTGTTGAATGATAGACAAGGATAGCAATACCATTGCTTATCAAACACTGCCATTATAACGTAGACCTCACTATAGCAGGTAACCCGTGCTCCGCAAGGGTCTATTTTGAAACTTGACTTAGTAGAATATTGAAGAATTTGAAGGAGACCTAGAACCATCCTCGGTTGATTAAAAATCTAAGTTAATTTAAAATTCAAGTTACGGTAATCAGTTGAGTAGTTTCTAGACGTGATGATGCATCAAACATAATTCTCCTATCCCTTACGTGTATGAGCCACATCTTTCCTTTATTACAATATAAATGTAAAATTACTTCAATATCAACTTCTCAACTACACAAAAAGCAACATATCCAGCGTTGTGATCTAGATCACAAGATCCAGCCTTCCATAAAACCTCAACATTTCATAATATTATTGAGATTAAAACATTCTTTAATAATGTTTTTACTGATGAGTGAAAACAGATATCTGGCTACCTCAACTCACATTTAAGAGTGTTAGGCCCGGTTGCACAGAAGCCGGTGAAATTTTAACCATAATTAATTTCACGAGAACCAATCAGAGAAGGCCTTTATGATAATACGGCTTCTCTGGTTCTCATGGAATTAATCATGATTAAAATTTAACCGGCTTTCGTGCAACCGTCACTAAGTAGCCAATTCTTGAATTACTTGGGGGCTTGTAACCTGTTCTCCAGATGATGTCTGTGGATAACCCACAACTTTGAAGTCTACAGAAGTAATTGATGCAACTCTGTGCTACTTTATAATTTTTTGAATTTGTAACTACTTCTTGTAGACATGGCCTCTGGTAAAGTTTTTTGGGTCAATAGAGTTTAATTTGAAACATTAATTGGCAATATTAGATAGATATGATATCTATTTATTCAACATATAGATAAATCTATCTTAACGTGTAAGTTAAGATTAACATTCAATGTTGCCAATTGGTACTATTAAAATTCAATTTTATTACCCAAAACACTTTAAAACTGGCCATACCAAGTTCTTTATGTAATCAAGATACCCAACTTACCGTACCGGTACATAACAAATGAATAGAATGACAAAACAATGAAAACATTATATTCATAGATAGCCTTTGCAATTCATACTATTTCTATTCAAAAATCGTCCTTGTGACTTATTGATCTATTCCAAATAATAGAATCTTCAAACAATGAAGTATTGATACCACATGGTACAAATTCAAAAAATATTTTTCACGAAGATAACGTTGTAGAAAAAGTTTCTATAGAACTAAAAATAATAGAAAAAAAATTGTATTCTAAATTAAAGAAAGACCCACCTTTACTTTTCAATTTCTCAATTTTTGCCTCCTGTTGTTCAGCTTCTTTTTCGTACATAACCTTATCTTTAGTTAACCTTTTCACTACACCTGTTTTAATTTTGATAGTTTTAATTCTAGGGTCCGACATGATACTGAGATTGAATTGAAGATTAAAAACAAAAATAAACAGTCTGATGAAATTTTCCAGTAATAGATGAAAATTGAAAAGAAATTGTAAAAAACATGCTACAAAATAATTAATTTGTGAACACAAGACAGACGCCTGGAGCTAGAGCTAGAGTTGAGCAACAGTCACAGAAACGTAGATTCCTATAAAAGCAATGGCACTAAGACCGCCATCTTTGAAGAAAGTAAATCTACCGCTAATTTCAAAACACACTGTAATGGAAGCCAAAGAGAAGAAAGATAGATTCCTTCTACTTTGTGTGGAAGCATAGCTGTAGTGATGTGCACGTTATAATGGTAGTGTTTTATTATCAATTGTATTGCCATCCTTGTCTATCATTCAACAAAGCATACACCTCTATCTCTTTCTTGCTTTGCTCTGCTGCCAGATCGTCTTTTAACAATGTGGAAATATATAATCAATTATTGACAAAATATTCAATATTGATTATGAAAATTCGTTATGAAATCTTTGAAAAATATAATTTCTTGCTTGATAGAAATTGATTATTATTTTAAACGGGAATGAACGGTTAATATAACATTAATAAACCGGTATCAGTTACCCTCCATAGAAGACATTGACAAGACAGAGGAACTACAACGTTGTTCTCCTATTTTTCACTGATAATTATCCTTTCAATGTCCTTCAGCGAGTTTTCCCAGGGATGAGACCTAGTGCAATCGAATTTTTATATTATAAACCTACTATGTTCTGAATTTCGTGAGAATCGTTGGAGCCTTTTTCGAGATCCGGTGAAATACAAACATATAAACATATGAACAGGAATTGTTCATTTAATAATATAGGATATCTCTCGATGATTTAATGATACATTTTCTTAATTGAGAATGAAAATGTTAATAACTCTCATCATTGTTCGATCATAAAACGATCTGGCAACGTTGCAAAACAAGAAGTGGATAATGCTATATGTTTTGTCGAATGAATGATAAACATAAGGATATTAACACCAATATTTCATTCAAATACATTTTGGGAAAGGAACAGTTTTGGACTTTAAGCCTGTTGCTCCTTTCCAATAAATCATTCCTGAATATCGGGGCACCTAGTTTTGCTCGTTATTTATTGATAAACAGAATTTCAATAATTTCAATTTCAATTTCAATTTATTTATTCACACACACACACACACACACACACACACACACACACACACACACACACACACACACACACACACACACACATAAGATACATCAATATGAAATAAAAATTAATTACATCAATAAAAAAAACATTACAGTATAAAATAAATAACATAAATATGAGAACACATTACAATATTAGAAGGCAATTTATACATGTTATGTGGTGAAGAAGGGTAGAGGATCAGAAGTTCTTCCAACTATGGCTATCCATCTCATAGGAAGGCTTTTGATGCTTGGAATTTTTGGAAAGGATTGGGAAAGGGATGTGATAGAGCACAAGTAGGGGAAGTGAGCGCACTAATCAGAAAAGTTCTCTGTTAACTTATTATAGTTCTCAAAGGTAGAAGAAGTAGTTAATTTTGATCCAAGCATTGATATCTGTTTTTACTTTTTTTGTTATTGTAAACTCTAAGGTTCAACTTGACGAAATTTATATTGATTTTAAATTGGTAATCAATAATTTTGATGTAAAGTGGACTGTATTGAATAGAAAAGAAACAAGTGATATCTCTACAGAAACAAGTACATGCAATGAATATATAAAAGAACAACTCACCGAAAATCTGCAGAGTACCTAATGTAATATTTATATTATTGAGCTTACAACTCCCAGGTAAGGTATTCAGGTGTCCCCGAGGTAGGAGATGAATCAAGGATGGTGAAAAGGCAAGCTTAATTGTCATCTACTGTTGGTAAATTCGGCTTCCATCATATAACGTTGCACATATATTTCTGACGAGATATTTACAATGTCTTTAAAGACTATAGATCGGTGAACTTTCCAATCGAAAAATAATAGTTTAAAACTTTCAACTAAAGGGAGTTTGGCAAACACTCTTCCAAACGTAGGTTTATGGTGTACGATTTAACATTAACGAAAAAAATAATAATTTGAAGAACAATTTTCTTCTGGGAATGATCGACGAATAATAATTATCAATTCCCGACTCGAGGCAAGCTATTACGAAGCGAGACTGGACTGAAAAAGACAGCCCACCGGCTAGTGAGCGCGACGCACTCAAGTGAAAGAAATACGAACTGAACGAGGAGCGCGCGTCCAATTCAAAAACGAAAAATGAAAACTAGAGCTGGCTCCAACATCCCCCCCCGGCTGAAAAGCTATTTTCAGACAAGGCTAGAGAACAAAGAAACGAAAAAAAAAACAATGAATAAACGACGAAAGAAATAAAAATAAAACAAAACGAGAATAAAACAAAAAATGCAAAAGGAAAATTATTGAGTAGGCAACGGATACAACTTTGTAGCCGGCCTTTTGAAGCGACCATTGGCGCACCGCACCATAGCCACTCGAACGACACCGTCAGCACCGGGAAATACTTCCTCAATCACCCCCAGAGGCCATTTCAACGGTGCGACATTTGGTTGATCCACTAGGACGATTGTACCAACCGTGAGAGGGGTGGAATCCTTACACCATTTCACACGGGTTTGTAATTCATGTAAGTATTCTTTGCGCCAACGACTCCAGAAAGACTGAACCATTTGATTGACTAATTCAAACCGATCCAATCAATTCATTGGACGATCTTCCACATTTAACATAGGAAGGTACTTAAGAGGTGTCAAAGTGAGAAAATGAGCCGGTGTGAGGGCGAGGGGTTCACTCGGATCCGCGCTCATTTGACATAACGGGCGTGAGTTAAGTACAGCCTCAATTTGAACTAAGACAGTGTTCAATTCTTCGTAAGTCAACAACTGGTTACCAATAACTCGAAACAGATGTGACTTTACTGATTTTATATTCGCCTCCCAAAGACCGCCGAAGTGAGGTGAACCTGGCGGGATGAAATTCCACTCAATGCTATGATCAGCAAGTTCATTCTGGAGTAGGTTTTGATATTCCTTGGAGTTCAGCATCCGTGACAATTTTATTAGCTCATCATAGGCGCCGACGAAGTTGGTACCATTATCGGAATACATGACCTTACAAGGACCTCGTCGAGCAAGGAAACGGCGAAAAGCTGATAAGAACATTTGGGTCGATAAGTCCGAAACTAATTCAATGTTTTCAGTTGCCATACAGATAAAAAGACAAATGTACGATTTAAATATGAAAGGATTCCGACGCCTGGCCATGGTGATTCGAATGGGTCCACCATAATCAACTCCACATTGGACGAATGGTTTAGACGACAGAGTTCTACAGGCTGGCAGATTGCCCATTTTCGGCGGTGTAAGAGTGGGACGATAGTGAAAACACTTGTTACATTTTCGTACATGACTCCTTATAAGGACACGGGCTGATAAAATCCAATATTTTTGTCTCAAAATAGACGCCAATAAATGAGGTCCAGCGTGACAGTGCTTTCATGAAAATAATCAATCAAAAGCGTGACCAATGGATCATTTTTCGGTAATATAATCGGATGACAGCTGTCATAATTCAACTCAGAATTTTGTAAACGTCCACCCACACGAATAATATCATGATTCATGCTTTAAGACAAATGTCAAATAAATGCAGTCTTCCAACCATGAAAACGCTTTATCATTCATTGGTACACTCCCATCTGGCCTATGGTTTATGCATCTACGGAGCCACGACCAAAAGCAATCTTGATAGAATTCTCATTCAACAGAAAAAAGCACTCAGAATAATGATGAATCTAAAAATAATGGACTCTATAAAACTAGTTTTTTCGCAGCTTGGCATTCTTACAGTTTACGGACAATATTTATTTGATGTAATCATGTATGTTAGGAATTACCCTGTAGAAGAGCTACGGAATGAGACTCATGGTACAATACTAGATTTGGGAGGATAACGGAAAGACATAGGTTAGAATTTTTTAAGAAAAAGACGCACTACATGGGAAGAAAATACTTCACAATGCTGCCTTTAGAATTACAGGCAATAGAGAACATTAAAATTAAGTATAAAACTCAAGGAGTTTTTAATATCATTGTGTCTGTACTCCCTGCAGGAGTTTGCAGATAGCACTTTGCGTTTGTGATTGTGATGTGACTTACTCTTCTACTACATTTTATGTTTATGTTGTTTGTGTTTTGACGCTGTTCCTAATGTACCTGTACATGTTTATGAATAAAGATTTTTTCAATTCAATTCAATTCAATGATCAAGAAAGGGTGACAGTTGTTGAAGATGAGAAGTACATTCTTTCCCAGCTTTCAATTCCAGTAATTCTTTCGAAAAATGAATTTTTTGTACAACTTTACACAAATGTTTTTCCGCCAAATTGAAATCTAATTCATGAGGTTTAGGCAATAGACGAAGTACTTTCAATATTAACACCATGATACGCAATAGACGTTGGTAGTTGGAACAACGAGCAATTAAAAGATGAATCGAATTAATAGATGAATTTTCCGACTGTACTACAGTGACAATTGAGTGAACCTTGACCTCAGGTAGACACTCTATAGGTTCCAGATCGACCTTGACGGGCCAATCACTCTCTTCTAACATTAGCCAAGAGGGGCCAGACCACCACAAATCATGATTAATTATTTCAGAAGGGGATAAACCTCTCGAAATGGGATCAGCTGGGTTTGAATTTCCTGCCACGTGTAACCAGTCGTTGATAGGACAGTCTTGAATTTTCGTAACTCGATTAGCGACGAAAGATTGCCATCTAGATGGACAGCCCCTGATCCAATGTAAGACAACAGTTGAATCCGATAATGCAACAACGCGAGTCACGTGACAACGAAGGCTCAAAACAGAGACAACAACCTGTATTAATTCAGCGAGCAAGAGCGCCGCGCATAATTCAAGCCTAGGTATGGATAAAGTCTTAGATGGCGCGACTTTTGATTTAGCGCACAACAATGTGATAGTTGCAGGTTGCATATCCATTTGAGATTTTATGTAGATCACACCACCATAACCTAAAGTCGATGCATCACAGAAACCAATGACAGTAATTTTCGAATCATTCATCACTCCTAAATGACGTGGTATGAAGAGATTGGACAATAAAGGGAACTCCTTCTGACATGTCTCCCATTGAAGCGCAATAGAGGGAGGTACTGAATCGTCCCAATCAAGACCAGCATTCCATAATTGTTTAATTAAACATTTAAGAAACAAAGTTAGGGGTGACAAGAGTCCCAAAGGATCGAAAATGCGTGCTACTACCGATAAAATGTGACGTTTGGTAGGAACAGACTGATTAGGATTCACTGAAAAACAAAACGAATCACTACCAGGTTGCCATTTCAAACCTAGGACAGCCAACAAATTTCCCATTTCGAAATCTTTAGACAAGGCCGATTTTCATCTTCCGAGAAATCATTCATCAATTCAGGTGAATTGGAACTCCATTTAGTAAGTTCGAATCCGCCTCTCTCGAACAATTCTTTAGCCTGACTACAAAGACGATTTGCTTCACCTAAAGAAGACACACTTGTCACCAAATCATCCATAAACATGTCACTCGGATACGAGCTTTCGCATCAGGGAAATTTTCACCTTCTTCTTGAACAAGTTGATGGACAGTTCTGAGAGCTAGAAACGGTGACTCACTCAGACCAAATACGACAGTTTTTAATTCAAAAATTTGTATGGGATCATTGGACGAAAATCTCCATAACAAACGCTGAAATTTGCGACACGATTCATCGACAAGAATCTGTCTATACATCTGCTTTATATCAGCAGTTACAGCGATAGAAAATAACCGAAAATTGACTAACAGAACGAAAATATCCGTTTGCAACTTGGGGCCGATATGAAGTATATCATTCAATGATACTCCAGTAGTAGTTTTCGCGCCTGCGTCAAAGACAATACGCAAAGGCGTTGATTGACTCTGAGTTTTGATTACAGCATGATGAGGTATAAAATAACCACTTTTATCACTCTGATTTTTTATCAATTCCATGTGTCCTTGTTTGAGATAATCCAAGAGGACATCGTGATACACTAAACGCATGTTTGGATCACGTGCCAGTCGTTTCTCCAAACTGATGAGTCGACGTTCTGACATAGCATAAGAATCACCAAGACAATCAGGGGATTTTGAAAACGATAATGAGACAACGAATCTACCCGAATTTTCACGACGAACGGACGATGCAAAATCCTTCTCGCATTCTAACTCATCAGCAGTGAGTTGTTTTCCTACATCTGGAACGCTTTCCACTTCCCAAAATTTTCGAACTAACTTATCCAACGGTGATGTTAGACAAGTCATCAAACACGTTGAATTTTCTGAAGATTGAGTTAAAATAGGGGCTCTACCCATCAAAATATAACCGAAAACACTTTCCAAGGCCATCAAATAATTCGAATCAATTTCCACACGACCATTTCGGAAAATATGGGGCACTAATTCAGCTCCTATAATAGCGTCAATTTCGCTGGGAATGTGATAACTTTCATCAGCAAGTCGAAGACCAAACAAATTTGATAATTTAGAATTATCAATTTTACTAGTGGGAAGCTGTTCCATGATTTTTTCGACAACTAATGGTTCAATGGAAAATTTAACACTAGAATCGAGTCGAGATTGAAGCGTGACAAAAGTACGACCAAAAACTGATTGCGAATTTCCGCCAAAACCATTCACAATTAATTGGAAAGGAGAAATCGATAGTTGCAATTTACGACAAAGTTTACGAGTAATGAAATGACTTTGACTAGCTGAATCAACTAAAACTCTTATTTTGTGCAATCTACCTCTCTTATCAGGTACCTCGACTTGAGCAGTTGATAGTAGAACACTATACGGTGCCGACTTCGAATCGATAGAACAACAGGTAATAGTATTATTTTCTACCTTTTTCGCATCCGAATTTGATGACGAATTTGAAGCATTTCCGAAATGTAAAAGCGAATTATGCTTCTGACTACATTCCTCGCAGTTGGAAGAAGTACAATCTTTACTACGATGGGCTGGCGAGAAACATTTCAAACAGCAACCCTTCTCCTTAACAAAACGAAAACGGTCCCAAGGTGATAACTGACGAAAAAGACGACAATTGATCAATTTATGATTTGTCATCGAACATTTCAGACATTCTGATATTTTTACCGGTGATTTGGTCACTTGCGAATTCGATTGAACAACCAACACTTTGGATTTTGGTATTGGTTTCACTACTGGCTTGCATTGTTTAGACGATTCGTCATGCGGTAACGATTTAATCTGCCTTTCAATGAATGAAACAAAATCAGTATATGTGGGATCATCCTTAGTATGAACTGAAGCTTCAAATGCCTTTCGAGAAACAGGATCTAAAATTTTCAACGCTTGGAACAGAAATATTGCATCAGATACATCTTCACCTCGTAGGCGTTTTAAAGCAGTAATTGAACCACAGAACTGATCGACTATAGAAACTAAACCTGCACGAGACTCAGATTTTAGACAATTGAATTCGAAAATTTGTTTCAAGTACACATTTGAGAGTGAGCGGGGGTCATTGAACCGCTTAATTAATGCATCCCAAATAATTTCATAATTATTAGCAATAGGTGGTAGATGACGTGAAATATTAGCCGCTTCTCCAGATAGTTTGGACACCAGATATTGGACCTTTTGTTGATTTGGAATCGATTTGTTGTCATGAATCATGCATTTAAACATTTCGTAGAATACCGCCCATTTTGATTGATCTCCGTCGAACACCGGAATTTCAATTTTCGGTAAAATATTAGACGAATCCTTATTGGAAGATACAGGTTGAGCCGGGGTAGAAACACTAGGTACAACCTGACTGCGTTTTTTCAATTCACTAGCAATTGCTTCCATATGTTCGAACATTTCCATATGTGAACTACTAAATTTGGGTACAAATTCCGGGTCTTTTTCCATTTCAAGCTCCTGTATTTCCATTTCAACAGCTTCATAATCCTGAACAGTTTTAAGAGTGGAACTATAGAGAATTAGAAATTGTTTAGCACTAGCTTCTTCTTTTAAAGCCTTTTTCGACAAATCGAAAGTACGTTGAATACGATAGAAATATTGCTCAAGTTTAGCTCGTTTGAGCTTTAACTTCTTTTCACTCATGATTGGATATTGGAAAGGTCTTAATGATTTTCATTTACTAATTTTCGAATAAAATTACGAATGCAACAATGAACGATTTTCATTGATGATTCAAGCAAGCAAAATGATAATGTTAGTACAAATGGAACAGAGAAAGCTCAATAGACGAAGCAAGCTAAGCGATAACGTTATCAGCATTGCAAAGTAACGGTTCCGATCGGACAATAGAGATAAGAGTGAACCAACTTGATCGGCTCAATTCATAATGTACAAACAGGTTTGAACCCTAGCATGCACAAACGATTTACAATAAAATTGGATAAGTGCTTGCCAAATATTTGAATAAAAAATAGCCAATAAAATCTGGCCTGGATGACCAGTGTAAACTCTCAGGTTCAACTTGACGAAATTTATATTGATTTTAAATTGGTAATCAATAATTTTGATGTAAAGTGGACTGTATTGAATAGAAAAGAAACAAGTGATATCTCTACAGAAACAAGTACATGCAATGAATATATAAAAGAACAACTCACCGAAAATCTGCAGAGTACCTAATGTAATATTTATATTATTGAGCTTACAACTCCCAGGTAAGGTATTCAGGTGTCCCCGAGGTAGGAGATGAATCAAGGATGGTGAAAAGGCAAGCTTAATTGTCATCTACTGTTGGTAAATTCGGCTTCCATCATATAACGTTGCACATATATTTCTGACGAGATATTTACAATGTCTTTAAAGACTATAGATCGGTGAACTTTCCAATCGAAAAATAATAGTTTAAAACTTTCAACTAAAGGGAGTTTGGCAAACACTCTTCCAAACGTAGGTTTATGGTGTACGATTTAACATTAACGGAAAAAATAATAATTTGAAGAACAATTTTCTTCTGGGAATGATCGACGAATAATAATTATCAATTCCCGACTCGAGGCAAGCTATTACGAAGCGAGACTGGACTGAAAAAGACAGCCCACCGGCTAGTGAGCGCGACGCACTCAAGTGAAAGAAATACGAACTGAACGAGGAGCGCGCGTCCAATTCAAAAACGAAAAATGAAAACTAGAGCTGGCTCCAACAGTTATCTTGGCACAGCTAATAATTTGTTCAGGAATTTTATTTATAATATTTTAGTGCTTAAATATATGAGTTGTCTTTTAATATTTTCAATGTTAGTATGATAGATTAGGTACTTATTTGAGGTGGGTCTTAAATTGTATTGATTATTGATAGTATTATTAGTGCAAATGAAATTATTTTTATATTTAAATATATACTTCACTACATTCATTACATACAACTGTCTAACTGTCAACACGTTAAACTCTTCAAAAGTCAGGTTGGTTGGGAAAAGTCTAGGCTTATTTAAGATTGTTTTAATGATTGATTTTTGAATTATGAAAAGCTCTTCCAAGTGGGAACTATAACAGCCCCCCCATACTGAATTATGGACTGTACCAGTGCAAAGTATACCATTTTAAGATGACTTGAGTTTGGAATTTTTTTTGCTTCGTAGAATTTATAAGAAAGATATCTGATTCTTTTGCATAAAAATTTGATATGGATGTCCCACTTCAAATATTCATCTATTATGACGCCTAGATATTTTGTGCTTGTTACTCTTTTTATTATGGGACAAGTGCAGTTATTGAAGTTCATGTTGCAGTTTGAATGTAGTCTCAGATTCATATTTTCGTCGGGTTTACCAGTTGTATTCAATCAATCAATCAATCAATCAATCATTTATTGTCAAGGAACATAAAAATGTTACAAACAACATCATTTTCTACAATAGATTATACAAAGACCGACAATACAATTAGTAAACAGTAAAATAATACAATATAATAATAGCAGACACTTAGACGCCTAACACAATTTACAATATATCACAGTTAGCTTTGGTCAGACAAAAAACTCTCTCACAGAATACAGGCACCTTTCTATTAGCAAATCCCTCAAGTGAGTCTTGAATTGTGGAACGTTCATCGTTCGAACGTCAACATCAAGTTCATTGAATAGCTTTACCGACATGTATTTCCAATTTTTCTGAGAGCTTGTATATTGATTACTCTCAATTCTAACATTAAGACTGCTTCTTGTGGGGTAACTATGGATATCACCATTTAATCTAAAATTACTCAGGTGCTTTTTAACATATAAACAACATGAAAACACATAATTAAAGTGAAGGCAGAGTCAATAACCTTAATCTACGGAATAGCGCTCTACATGAAGCTCGGGGTGGTTCCTTACAGATAATTCTTACAGCCCTCTTCTGCAGTCTGAAAAGTGTGATAATTGTGGAACAGTTTCCCCACAATTGTATGCCATAAGCTAGATGACTAAAGATATGAGCATAATACACACTCATAAGAACATCATGTCTAACAATATGTCTCAGCCTGCGCAATACAAATAAACCTTTACTCAGCTTCCCAGCTATGTATGTTATATGGCACTTCCAATTTAAATTAGTGTCTAGCATAAAACCCAAGAACTTTAGATAGCCTATGTCGGTGGACCTGGTGTTGAAGCTGAACTGAAGGTCGTTGGTTTTTTGTAGGTTCAAGCTTAAACTGTTTGATGCACACCAATCTCTTATAGCCAATGTGCTTGTTTCAACCACTGTATCTACACTTTGTTTATCAGAACCATTCACTATTAGACCTAGATCGTCAGCAAAAAGGTAGGGTTGGTTGTCAATGTGACAATTGCTTATCAAACTTGGTAAGTCATTTATGTAGATGATAAATAAAAGTGGCCCAAGTATGGATCCTTGTGGCACACCAAACTTAACGACTTCACCACTTGAAAATTTACCATCTCTACAAACAAACTGCAGTCTATTGGTTAGGTATGAATGAATGAGGTTTACTGCCGCGTTTTCAAGGCCATATAGTATGAGAGTTTGTTCGCTAAGATACTATATTCTACTGACTCAAATGCTTTGGATTGATCATAGGCTCTAAGGTTGACACGTCTATTATGCTCCAACTTTTCAATAGCATCCTGAACAAGCTTCAAAACAGTGTCACAAGTACTCAGGTTCTTACGAAAACCATATTGGCTTTCTGTCAGTATACTGTTTTTTTCGAAATAACCTACCAATTGTTTGTGGAGCAGCATCTCAAATAATTTAGAAATTATTTCTATTATACAAATAGGTCGGTAATTCTCTATGTCAGACTTATCACCCTTCTTGAATACAGGGATCATCTTCACCCTTTTCAGTTTGTCAGGGAAAATCCCCATGTCCAGACACTGGTTGAAAATGTGGGCTAGAACTTCTGAGATTTCGGAAGCAGCCGTTTTCAGTATTGAAGAGTTAAGGCCATTCACATCCAGACAGTTGCTGTTATTCATTCTGTGAATTGTGTCAAAAACTTCTTCCACGGTGAAATGCTCAAAGATGAACTTTGATTCTGGCTTTGGCACTTCTGATAAGTAGTAATTGGAGTCGAAAGTACTCTTAGGAATGTTTTTGTTCTGGGCTTCTATTCTATCTAAGAAGAATCTGTTTATTTCATCACCGGACAACTTACAGGAACTATTTAATGAAGAGCTATTCCTACCAAGATGCCTATTAACTACTTCCCATGCAGCTTTAATTTTATTTTTACTTTCTTGTATACATTTACTATTGTAATTGAGTTAGCTAGCTTCATTTCTGATCTGTATTGTCTTCTAAGTCTGTTGTATTCTACCTTGATATTATCGGTTCTAAGTGTCCTAAATTTATGAAATAGCTGCTCAGATTTATATTTCAAATTTCTTAATTCAGGTGTGCACCATTTATTTTTGGCTGCCCTTGAACCTGTCCTCTTCTGTAGCAATGGATACGCTGTGTCCACAGCCCTCAAGAAAAGACTGTAGAACTTGTCAACTTTCTTTTCAATGTCTACCAATTCATAAACGGCTATCCAATTTATACGTCGAATTGATGCTACAAATATGCACGTTCCATAATCGCTAACCATTCTTGATAGGTATATTCCCTTTTTCTTTTTGGCACCGGATTTATTATTAATTCTCACTGAGTGCAAAGGTGATGTAATTGGTTTTATCAATGTTCAAGCTCAAAGTGTTTTTGTCTGACCATTTTTTAATGAGAAAACAATTCTGTTCTGCAATTTCAGGAGCCTTGATCCACGATTTTCCATAGAAAACAGCTGCAGTGTCATCTGCGAATGATATAGTTGTTGAGTTTTTTAGTTTCAGGCTCAGTAAATCATTCACATAAATAATAAAAAGGATTGGTGAAAGTACAGTTCCCTGTACTGTAGAATATAATCATTCGTCAAAATGATTGTGGAAGGACAAACAGGCACAGCCCAGAACTGTTTCCTCCCCGAATTTTGATTTATACACTAAATATTCCAAAAAGTAGGTTATGTTCCATACACTTGAATTCAGGTCAAATTTTCAGTCGAAATATTTGAAAACATGAAAGTTCTAATTCAGATTGTTCACAAACCAAATTGAATAACAAAATAACACTCACTAATCACTTAAAACTGTAAAATAATGGTTAACTTTGAATGTTATGATATCTAATTTAGAGTGATAAACCATGTCATGTCAACAAATCAGATTATTTTGATAGAGTCTATTGAAATTTCTAGATAATATTTTTCGCGAGATACGGTAAGCTGATTGAATGATTACACAGCTGATCTCCCACACAGGCACAGGCATCTTCTGTTATCGACAGATGACGAAATTATCATCTGTTCTTCCAAGGATGAATTCTCCTTTTAATGTCCTTCAGCGAGTTTTCCCAGGGATGAGACCTAGTGCAATCGAATTTTTATATTGCCAATTCAGACATCTCTGAGCTTGTGGCATGGTCTAATGCGCATGGGTTGACATAAAATCCTACAATGAAAAAAAGTATTGTCATTGGTTACCCAAGACTGATGAATCAATTAGATCTGGAAGGCTCAAGGGTTGTCATTAAAGGTAATGTTGTCCCTTTTTTAGATTGTGTTAGGATTCTGGGAATTTCAATTGATTCATCGTTGAGTTGGCATGAGCAGACTACTCATGTCTGCAACAAGGTATTTGGTGGCATGCACCAATTGAAAAGAATTAAGAGATTTCTCCCGAAATCAGTGAGAGTGACTCTGGTGAATATATTGGTGGTACCATTCCTATTATACTGCTGCATTATCTATAATGATCTCACCGGCGGATTGGATCTGCGCCTGCAGCGTTCTTACAACTATGCAGTTTGTTACATCTTTGATGCGAGAAGGGATGCACATATCACACCACTATTCAATGATCTTGGAAGGCTCAAGTTGAAGGAGAGAAGGAAATTCTTCCTACTCTGCTTGACCTTCAAAATTATAATTATGAAAGAGGGTCCATCCTTCTTGGCCGACTCCTTCAGGTTATTGGATGAAATTAATCCGGGTCGCCGTACACGGACTCATCGTTTTACATTACAGATTCCGCTGCACCACACTGCCATTTTCAACAACTCTTTCATTGTGATGGCCTCTAGGTTATGGAATGAGTTGCCCCAGCAAATTGTTCTCTCAGCATCTCTCTCCATGTTCAAGAAAAGACTGTTTAGTCATCTATTGACTAATTAACTAATTCAGTATTACTTACCTACACAATTCTTCAGGGATGGATGTGAATTCAGTAGGCTTTTGAGATCCACGGAAGTGCAGTTTCACTACCTTATCTGATCTTTCAATGCCACTTAAAAGTAATTGTGCTTTATTTTGTAGTTTATTTTTATATATATATATATTCCTTTTCTTCTTCATCTCTTCTCCCTGTCCCCTTCAGTACTTCTCTTCATCATCTGTTTTTTCCTTCATCATAACTTTCTTTCACTTTTTTATTATTATGCTTCATTAATTTGTTTCAACAATGTTCTCCCTTCTTCATCATATGTACGGTATCTTAATATTTTTCAATTGTAATGAAGTTATACTATTTTGTTATACTTTTATATTTCTAAATTATTTTTAACTTAGTTTACTTATTATTTTCCTCTTTTGTACATTCAGAATAATTTTTTTTATATATTCATTTATTATCATTTTGTAATTTCACAATGTTTCAATGTTATA